>NC_056739.1:1785445304-1785732521 GCF_019279795.1 Protopterus annectens | reverse complement strand
TTCATTATTTATTATTAATTGGTTCCTATATAGCATGCAGGTGATGTTGATCCTTCATCATTATCCCCCTTTTTCCCATTTACATGGGGTTGGGGTATCATATTAACTGTCGCCAACTCTCTCGAATCAGTGCCGCGCTCCTGCCTTCTTCAACACTCATGCCTGACTGTCACAGATGTTCTTTCACACAAACCATCCACTTTTTGCTGGACGCCTCGCCTCCTCTTACCTTCTTCCTGTCTGTCCCAAATCTCCCTCACCAGATTGTCTTCTGCTTTTTCTACACATTTGCCCATACCATCGTAATCTGTTCTCTTTGATCTTTTCTGCAATTGGAGCTACTTTGGCTTCTGCTCTTATATCCTCATTTCTTCTCGGGTCCCCGCAGTGTGCATCCTACCACCTTCTCAGGCACTTCATTTCCATCACCTCTAGCTTCTTCATCTGCTCTGCCTTTACTGCCCAGGTCTCTGTATCATACAGTAGTACTGGTCGCACCACTCTTTTGTACACCTTACTTTTCAGCTTCTTTGACGTTCTTCTGTCATACACTACACCCGACACTCTATGTCAGTTGGTTGCAGTCCCTCTGATTCTAGCTTTGACTTCTTCATTCAGACTACCCTTCTCCTCAATCACCCCTCCCAGATACTTGAAGCTGTTTACCTGTTCCACTATCTTCCCATCTATCTCTATTCTCAGCTGCTTCTGATTTCCCAATCTGTTGCCATTACCACTGTCTTATCTGTGCTTAGTTTCATCCCATGTGCCTTCCGATTTGCATTCCATTCTCCTATCCTTTGCTGAAGTTCTAGATCAGAGTCTGCCTGTACTGCCACATCGTCTGCATACACCAGCTTTGTTGCTCTGACCCCTCCAACCTGTTTGCTGATGTAGTCCATTACCAGTATGAACAGCAGTGAGCTCAGAGCTGAACCCTGGTGTACATCCACCCCACTAGGAACCCCTCAGTGAGGCCAAGCTCTTTTTCCCCTCCTACTTGTCCTTACCTAGCTACCCTATATGAAACCTGGTCTTACATAGGCTTCCACCACCCAGGCTACCAAACCAACACCTCCCCATAATTAACAACAGAGGCCATGACTCAACTCCTACTCACCCTCCTTGTTAGAACTCGAACGCTATGTAATTATCAAACCTACCAATATTAGGCCAAATGATAAACATTACTACAAACTTCTACTCAAAGCCCTCAAATTCATTACCACTCTGAATCACAGACTAGCCACAGATGGTGATATCCACCCCAACCCTGGCCCTTCCCTCCACTCAATTCTAATTCCACCCTATCCTCCCTCCACTTCTCAATCTAAACTCTAGACCCTTTAACTCTCTTCTGACCTGTCATCTAAACATCAGAAGTGTAAACAATAAGATTCACAACCTACATGCCCTTTAGCTACTTGTTCCCCAGACCTACTATGTCTCACAGAAACCTGGCTTAAACCAAGTACGAAAGACACACAGATAATCCCACCAGGGTATGATATACTAAGAGCAGACCGAATAACTCGTAAAGATGGCGGTGTAGCCATACTCTACAAAAATACATTACAAATCTCCCTTGCCTCTCCACAACCCCTCCTAACAAACAATTCCAAAATTCTACTTGTAAAACTTCAACCAAACAAACATAAAAGCATAAATATAGCATGTATTTACATCCCCAGGCAACAATAATAATAAAACCTTAGAGGACTTTCTCCACTGGCTAACTCAAACTCACCCCCAGGAATCCATAGTGTTAGGTGACTTCAACATCGACTGGAATTCCTTCTCATCTAGCTCCCCATCTAGCAGCATAAATCTACATGGCTTTTCTCAGCTCATATCCACTCCTACCAGACTAGGTAAAACCCCAAAACAAAGACAGGATCATGGACTGGATCCTTACTAATAAAGATCCTGACCAGTACTCAGAAGGTACTCACCCAGAGGACATGAGTGATCACTTAATCACCTATGTTATCAAATTCAAGAAAATCACCCCTTCTTACAACCATAAAAAAAATCAGGAACAATAATAAATTCAACACCTCCATTTTTCAAACTGAACTTAAAGCCCACAACTGGACAATACTCAAGACTCTTCCTCTTGAAGAGGCAGTTATCTACTTCAACACCACCTTCCTCAAGATTCTAGATTCCCATGCTTCAACACGGTCCATTAGAACTAAAACCAAAACCGCACCATGGCTCTCTAAGGAAACAAAATCCAAAATCCTATCTAGAAACAAGATGTGGGTCACATGGCACCTCTAAAGACCCACACTCCCACCAAACCTTCCGCAACTTAGAAGTGAAACTAAAAGAATGATCTTAAATGATAAAAACTTCTTCCTCCACCTCCAACACAAACACCTTAATAATCCATAAAAATTCTGGGCAGGCTTAAACAAACTCCTGCACCCAGGCCAGGCAACCACCCCACTTCAACAACTTGCAAACAACAGTGCCCTGTAAACATTGCTAACACATTCAATAGTTTCTTCACAGAAACTATACAATCCCTGGCCACACAATTCAAACAAACAACCAGCCCACTCCACTACCCATGCCAGCAGAATACCACAACTACATCAGATCATCTATTTACCTTCGATCCAGTACCCATATCCTCTATAACATCTCTTCTTAAAAAACTAAAACCCACTAAGCTAGCAGCTGACCTTCTCCCAGCTGAGTTTCTTCAAAAAGCAGCTGAGGCCATTTCCTATCCCGTCTCCATAATCATAAACCGCATTTGTCAGAAGCCTTCATCCTCCATATGGAAAATGTCCCACATTATTCCTCTCCATAAAGGTGGTAGCTCACTAGAGCTAACCAACTACAGACCTATAGCTATACTCTCACCCCTGGCCAAAATTGTGGAAAAGTGTGTCCACAAACAACTGATGGAACACCTCACCAAAAATAAAATTCTAGCCAACTCCCAACATGGCTTCAGGCCAAATCACAGTACCACATCAGCCCTACTATCCTTTTCTAATACCATCAATAACTTCAGAAACAATAATAAACTATCATCTGCTCTTTTCTTAGACCTCTCCAAGGCCTTTGATATGGTGAACCACATTCAACTCCTCCATACATTAAAAAAACTATCAGTCAGCAATTCCACGCTGAAATGGTTCCAATCCTAACTGTCCAATAGGCATCAGGCTGTTCTATGGCAGGACAAATTATCCACATGCCTACCTGTTACACTTGGAGTTCCCCAAGGATCTATTCTTGGCCCTCTTCTCTTCACCATCTTTGTTAATGACCTGCCCACAATCACCCCCCATGCCACATGCATTCAATATGCAGATGATTCGACCATCATCAGCACTGCCTCCAACCTGGCAGACCTCACTGCTTCAACCCAAGACACCTTCAACCTAATAGAAAAATGGTTCTCAAGTCGTCAACTAGTTCTCAACCCCAACAAAACAAAACTACTTACTTTCTCACCCACTAACAAGACTCTCCCCCCTTCTCTATTACATCCTCCAATGGAATCACTATATCACCAGAAGCTCACACAAAGCTATTAGGTGTTACCATTGATAACTCCCTTAAATTTGACACCCTTTGCAATCTAACCATCAAAACCGTGAATAAAAAGCTTGGCTCTCTCTATAAAGTAAAACACTTTCTCACTCCTCACGCTAAAATTACAATTGCCAGCACACACCTACTATCAACTCTTTTCTATGCCTCCCCCCTTTTTACAAACCTAAACAAGACAACCCTTAACAAACTTGCTTCTTGTTACAATCACATAGCTAGATTTGCCACAAATTCCACCTTTAGAACGCACCACTGCACTAACTTGAAGCAACTAGGGTGGTTAGAGTTTTCCAGCCAACTCCATTTCAACCAACTCAAAACGGCTCACCAGATACTGCATCACCCAGAGAAAACACCAGCTCTGCAAAACATCATTCACCCCTATATTAACCTGCAATCTTTACGCTCCTCCAATAAGATCTTAGCTCAAACTACCAAAGCCAATAATTCTGCTGGGGATTCTCTTTTCTCAAACTTTGTAGGTAAAATGTGGAACTCCCTACCGACCATGCTCACCTCAGAACCTTCACTCCTACAATTCAAAAAAAAGCTTAAACCCCATCTCAATACTGTCTGGCAATGTCCCTGTTCCAAACCTGATTAACCACTATCATTTACCCTTCTCTTACCTCACTATCCTTAACCACTTTTTAACAAGGCGCCTCACCTTGTAACTGACCTATGTTTTTTTTATATGCTGCTGTTATTTTTTTCCCAAGATGTAATGTATCTTTATATTGTATTTAGAACTCAACTATCTTCCTTTTTTTGCATTAACAATGTTCATATGTCTGTTATGTACCTGGAGCTTTTCTCCCCGGGCCTCCGCTGAAAATGGACATGTATCCAGTCGGACTCTCCCGGTTAACAAATGTAAAATAAAAAATAAATAAATAAATAAACACTGTTCATACTTGAGTCACCGGGTCCTTGTACATAGCCTGTACTAATTCTACCAATATTTCTGGGACTTCAAACCACCGCAGTACTGCCCAGATCAGATTTCTTGGAACCTTGTCATATGCTTTCTCCAAGTCTAGGAAAGCCCAGTTTGACTCTTTCCTCTTCTCTAGTTTCTTCTCAAGTATCTGTCTTAATGCAAACATCGGGTCAGTTGTGCTGCATCCTGATCTGAATCCGAACTGTTCATCTCCTGTCTTATATTCTACTATTCTGCGTATCCATTTATCAATCACCCTCTCCAGAACTTTCATGCAATGTGGTAGGAGTTTGATGCCTCTGCACTGTCCACAGTTGCAGATGTCCCCTTTGTTCTTGTACACTGGCACAAGTATGCTTATTCTCCAGTCATCTGGGATACGCCTTTCTCTCCACACTGCAATTAGTACCCTCAGGAGCCATTTCTCCCCTAGCTCACCCAGCATCTTTATCATATCTGCTGTGACCTCATCTGAGCCTGCTGCTTTCCCTGACTTCATTTTCCTTAGTGCTGTTCTTACTTCTTCTAAGCTGGGGTCCTCTTCTACTCTCGTTGTAGGCTGTTTCTGGGGGGTTTTCTTCATTCAGAAGCTGCTGGAAATACTCCTTCCATCTGCCTTTGATGTCCTGTGAGCTGGTAAGCAGGTTGCTGCTGGAATCCCCTATGAAGGGTGTCTGACTATCTTTTTTATCTTTCTGTCTTTGCCTTGCAACCTGGTATAGTTTCTTTGTGCCCCTTAGTGAGTCACTTTCCAGAAGCTGATAGAGTGCCTCTGATGCCCTATTCTTGGCTATTGCAACTTCTTTCTTAGTTTCTTTGTTAGCCAACCAGTAGTCCTTCATGGCTTGGTCAGTCTTTTCAATCTAACACCAAAGGCAAAAAACGCTGTAAACTAAACCACAAAATAAAGAAATATGTCCGGAATGCAGTAACACTTCTCCCACTTCTTCCTGCACTCCTTCTTTCTTTTCATTACTTCCTGCACTTCTGCATTCCACCACCAGCTTTTCTTATGTATCTTATTTCCATACCTGGCTTGGCCACATATCTTTTCTATAGTCCTAACACATGCTGTTTTTAGGTGCTGCCACTCTTCTTCAACTCCACCTATTTCCTCCTCTTCTTGGGGTGCTAGAGCCCTGAGTAATTCCTTGAACTGCTGTACTTTCTCTCCAGTCAACTTCCAGGACATCAGCCTGGTCTCTGTTGACCTTAGAGCCTTCTCTGACCACTGCTTGCAGCTGATTGTGGCAACTACTGGTTTATGCTGTGAACCGACTGTTTCACTGGGGATGACTTTGCAATCATATATTCTACCCCAGTGCCTTTTCCTTACTAGGAGGAAGTCTACCTGAGTTGTATGTTGGCTACTCTTGTATGTGATCTTGTGACTGTCTCTCTTTCTGAACCATGTGTTGGCTACTATCAAGCCAGTTGCCAGACAGAAGTCTAGAATGGCTTCTCCTTCTTTATTCCTATTGCTCCACCCATGTGGACCCAGGCAGTCCTCATATCCTGTTCTGTATGTCCTGATATGTGCATTTAAGTCACCCATTAACAACATCAGTTCATGTTGTCCTGCTTTATCTAGTAGGTCCTGCAACTGCTGTCTGAATGCACTTTTTCCTCACTACCACAACCCTGCTGTGGGGCATAGGCTGAGATTATGAATACTGTCCTATCATTACACTGGAGTCTGATTGCCATGAGTCTGTCATTAATTCTGATGATATCCCTCACTGACTTCTGAAGCCTCTGTCTCACCACAATTCCTACACCATTCCTAGCCTGTCCACCACCTGAGTAGTAGAGTCTGGATTCCAAGCCAAGTGGCTTTGTTGCACTGCCCTTCAAACTCGTCTCTTGGATATATAGGATGTCCAGCCTCCTCCGTATCATCATGTCATCCATTTCTAAGCTGCATCCTGTCAGTGAACCTACATTAAGCGTAGCAATTCTCAGTTCATGTTTGGCAGGTTGGTTGGTTTTATGTCCAGCTTTCACTCAACAGAGCTATCCCAGGTAACCCAGGCTGGGCAACTAGACACTGGCCAGCCAGTAGCCTATTGACCCAGGGCTGCTAGGCTTTTATGGTGGGCACACACTAGCCAATAGGGGCAAATATACCCCTCCCACCATTAGCATGGGTCCCTGGCGTGGGTCAGAGAGTAGGCCGGGTCTTCAACCCACTTATCACCAGTAACTACCCATGCCCATTTTTTTTTTTGGCGACAGTCAACATGACCGAATCACCTAGAGCCATATTTTACACCATTGAGTGACTAGCCCTGCCACGGCGTGCAGTTTGTGATCCGTGTTCTCCTATCTTGAGGATACTGCGCACCACAATAGATGCTCAAAGCGGTTGGTCTTTTTACAACTCTTCCCCCCATTGGGCACCATGTAGAGTCTGTGCTGTTGCCCACAGCTCCATTCATTGGTGAGTTTGAGATGGAAACACTCAGCATGTTTTTCGGACATGGGAGAAACCCCACGGAGACACAGAGAGAACATGCAAACTCCAAACAGGCATTAGTCAGAAGTCAGGATCGAACCTTGTACCTTGTGCATTGGAGGTGATGACCTTAACCACTAAGTCATCCTTCCAGAAATACATCAGTATGTAATGAAATGTTGCTACATGAAAGCTGTCTCGTGTATTTCTTTCACAGATATTTGTACTCATTGGAGTTGTGTTGGTGACTGAACCTGTTTGGCTTGGGTTGCCACCTTTTCAAATGGCCATAGTGGGACATTTGCAGGACACACATCGGATTTTAGAGGCCGACACATACCCATGGTCAGTAGAAAGTATAGAATTTACATATATGCCTATATAAAAGCTTATAGTCTTGTAGCGGTATAGTTGCTTATCCTGTTTCTTGTTACATGTAGGTATGTTAGATACAGATGACTATTTTATGCAACCATTATATTCACTATGGAACATGCAGAACGTCTTGAGATTGTAGGACATTGATATTTTTACTCAATTTGGTCAGGATACTACCGCACATAGAGGGACTGCCCCTCGCAAGTTGGGACAGGTGTTAACCCCATGTTTAGCTCATGTCCATAGCACATATTTGTAATAATGTCTTATAGCAATAACCCATGCCTGGGTGTGGGTAATGGGGAATTTACCCACGGTTGGTGTGGTTTGTTCATGAGGATGAAGCCCGAGTGGCCAAACAAAGACAACTGTGGGTAAATCCAGCATTACCCACATCCAGGCGTGGGTTGTTGCTATAATATAGTCTCCATATCCTTTGTTCATAACGTTCGGTCATGGCGGAATTTGTGATTGCTAAGGTCCATGTTGTGCACATACCTGAAGACTTCAACTGCTGTATATGGCATACCCATGGATTCAGGAATGCACACACGTCCAACAACCACATTACCATTCACAGACTCCCAAACCCTACAATACCGAACACTCAAACTCACAACAGTCAAACTCCCAGAACTAACACAAATACAGAATGCACACATGCACACACAGACACACTGCTACCCATCACATCCAAACAAACCATCAGACACTACATATGGCCAGGTGGCCATGCCCCATACACACCCCATGTGGGTGGCTTCACCCCCCACACCACACCCAGGAGTGGCCTTAGGTCTACTGGTGCCCTAGGCAAAGGGCACAATGGCCCCCCCCACCACATCACCCAGTGCCCCCATCCTGGTCTACCTACACCAAATAAATACTGGTAAAGTGCCCCCAGTAAAGCGGCACACTAGGCAGCTGCTTAGTTGGCCTATGCCTAACTAGGCCGGCTATGACCACACCTACTGTAATAATCTATCTCCGAGTTAGCATGAACAGACACACAAAGCAAAGACACACGCACACACATTACAGTCACATGGAAACACACACCGCACTTAGAACACACACTTACACACACTGCAGCAATCAGAAACACACTTAAACACAGGACCTACCTGGACCGCAACACCAGCAGCAATAACTAAATGTCTCCGAACACCGTGATAATAGTACTCGCGGTTCTAGTGTTCCGGTACTGTGGTCTTTCAGTCTTTAAGCCACGTGATTACGCGTGTCGGTATGTAAAGCATTCGGTATTTGGTAGTATCCTATTTATTTGTACCTCCATGGTTGTGTACATGTTGTTAACCTATCTATATATTTGTAGATATATGTATGTCCAGATATATCAACATATATCTCTCTATCACCCTTTCTATCTCTCTCTCTCTCTCTCTCTATATATATATATATATATATAATATATATATATATATATATATATATATATATATATATGTATATATATATATATATATATATATATATTATATATCAATATATATCAATATATATATATAGATATATATATATAGATATATATATATATATATATATATATATATATATATATATATATATATATATATATATATATCTACAGAGAGAGGGAGAGTGAACACACCTTTTGTTGGGTACATGGCGGTGTATACTATTTCCTGAATTCCACCCTTTTGTGTTTTAACTTGCCACAATACACACCTGCCGTTGGTACATCTCAGGTAGCTTAGTGGTAGGTGATTGTGTACATGGTTGCATGTTCTACTCCTGGCAGTGGTCGTTTTACCTCTCAGAGCAGGCACTATTAGTACAAGGGTGAATAACACAGATTTCAGCTGTTATGGCCATCTTTGACCGTGATCTGCGTGATATTCAGCAAAGCTTAGACCTGTTTTTTGCATATCCATGTAGTCATGTTTAAATGATGCTTACCGTCACTTGCCGGTGCATAAACCCGCCAATATGTGCTTAAACATGCTCTAATGACCTGCATCCAACATCCATTATTCGTGCCATCGGAATTCCGTAACAGCTCTTGCAGGTCGTGGAACCGGGAACATGCACAACACAGTCAGTGGCTTTACCACTGAGGCATCTGAGATATGTACAAGTGTTATGGTGTTTTGTATGTGGACTGTACTATGGCTGTTCCTCCATACTGCAAACAAATGTGTAACTTACTTAGTTTACATATGGATGATACCTATTAATGGTATGTCCAAGTGATGTTTAATGGATGTGCTCCAGCTATGGGAATCTATGTCACAGTGAGCCACACACTGTAATGTGCTACACCTTGCCACAACCATAACTGGAGAATGCTGGGGTGACAGATACCTGTCATGGGTACTCCCCATGCTTTGGAACTACATCCCTGATTACATTATATGGAGCCCCTCATTAACACACCAGGGGATCCTTGCAGAGTGGGTAGGGAACAGTGGTTACACCCCAGGGATCCCGCAATTGGCTCTGCTTCACAGAGGGACAGTTAGTTAATAAATGGGGTGGCGACAGCAGACACATTTTGTCTAGGCTGATGAATGGCCTCTGACAATCAGGCATGTATCTACCGATGTACCTAAGAACCTATGCATACAGTATCAACACATGCTGTTAGCTTCATTTACTGTTCAGGTGTTGACTTACCTTGTTCCAATAGCTGTTGTGTGTGCAATAGTTGAGGGCTGCCTATGTAGGATTCACACAGTAGACCAGCTATACATAACAATTTACAGGTGGTCATGTGTGTGTGCCATCCATTTTACTGTGTGTGCAGGTGGAGAAGTGTGTCAGTCCATAGGGGCCTACACTGTCAGCGTATGTGCTATACGTTCCCTCTTTTCCAAGGCATGGGCATATTGGGCATGCCTCCATCTGCCTACTGGGGCTGGCACAGGGTGTTCGTGGTCTGAATCCCTCTGTGCCTGTGATGCCCTTGACAATTGCGATGGGCTGTGAGGGCCTTGACCATTTTGTCCCTGCTGCAGCTGTTTCCGCAGGATCATATTATGTAGCATAGCACATACTATGAAGATGTGGGCACAAGTGCCTGGAGAGTACTGCAAGGCTCCACCAGATATGTCCAAGCAACTGATCCATGATTTCAGCATCCCAAACACATGCTCTATGATGATTCTTGTTTGTGCATGTGCCTCATTATGGTGTTCTTGCATGGGTGTGTGTGCATTTCTGATGGGAGTCATCATCCACGGCTCCAGTACATAGCCAGCATCCCCCACAAGGTGGCCATATGGAATGTCCCCCCTGACAAATACCTGATACAGCTGTGAGGCATGCCAGATGTAGGAGTCATGGTAGCTTCCAGGGCTGCCAGCACACACATCTGTGATAATGCCCTGGGCATTACACATGACCTGGCAGTTGATGGAGTGGTATCACTTGTGGTTTATGTAGCGCCTACCATGCGCACTGGGTGGTGACCTGATATATATGTGCATGCAGTCTATTGCACCCAGTACCTCTGGGTAGTCTGCCACTAGGTGGAAGAGATGCATATTGCTGGCCAACTCCTCCTGAGTTCGGGGGAAGTATATATGCTCATTGGCATGTGGTAACATGGCATCCAGGAACTGGTGGAGTACCCTGGATGCTGATGCCTGTGAGATCCCCATGATATCTCGAGTTGGCCTTTGAAAGGTACCTGTGGCTAGTATTCTCAAGCTTACACATACCTTCGTGTCCACTGGCATGGGTTCCCCTCTGTTGTTTCTGGATCTGAGGTGTGGCCAGCACAGCTCAACAATTTGCTGTATGATGTCCCTATCCACCCTGTAACGCTCTACTATCTCCAGATCATGTAGCCCCTGGTAGTTTACCCTTGGTCTGAACACTCTTCTCCTTCTCCGGGGCCTGAGGTGGTTGTCAGCATCATCCTCCACACCACCTTCAGTCTCCAACACATGGTGATGAACCACAGCTATGGCAGCTCCCAAAAAGTACATTGTAAAAGTTCCCCATCTGTTTACACCCATGGTCCAGTGTTTGGGAATACACGAGTGTGTGTGAGGTGCCTTCACACTTTATACTATTGTGCTTTGAACACTGATGATGTCATAGGGTGTGTATGTACAATCAGAGCTGCAGGGTATCTTACTTATGTGTTTTACCACAGGTACTGCTATTGTGGTGCCTTTGGTGTTGAATTACATTTAGCTGCCATGGATCACCTCTTGCCCTTGCCTTCACTTTTCTTAACAATTCCCCTCCCATTGTCGGGCATGCATCCAGCAGCCTGCTTTCTTGTTTTGAACTTTCCCAAACCAGGATTGTGTTGCGAAATGTGTTCTATAGCCGATCTACTGTAGATTTGCTTTGCTCTGCGGTGACAGTTCTCTTTCTTTGCAATCCGACACCTCCCCTATCCTGTTCTGTAGGTTGCTACTAGCAGCCTTGTTAGCTGCTGTCAATGGCCCACTGTGAGTTAATGGGTGTTAATTACTCAGTTGTACTCCAATTACCCTACTGTGGCATTTGCTTATTGTCTTCCCGTAACCTTCCTGCTTCAGCTGTGGTGCGCACCCCGTGCGGCCATTTACCGGGTTTTGAGCGCGTTGTCATGCACATACACATGTGCTTTCGGGCACCATGTGTGCTCTCAGCTAAGCAAAGCAATGGCTACATCCACACCGCTATCCTGCGGCTTTGCTTAGCAATGGGCAACTCAGATTTGCAATGCTCCAATGTGCTTACAGCTACGGTGGCACACCCCATTGCTGATGTCATGTATACCTTCAGACCACTCCTCGGTGTTGTACCGCTGCACCGTATGGTACATCCTTACACCGGCGGGATATTTTCAATTCAGTATTACTTGCCTCATTTGCATGGCATTGACTACTAATTCATAGTTACCGCACCGAACCCTGTCACAGACCCTTAGCAACCCTTGCAGCTTGGTTGTGGTGTAGCATGCATACCATTGACTATTATGGTGAAATCATGATTTGTGTTACATTGCAATTTTATGACATCTGTATATATTTTTCTTGTGTTCCCGTTAGTCTGGCCATGACATTAAATTTTATTTTTTATGTGTTGTGCATTTTTTTTATGCCATTGGCTATATATTTAGCCATTAGCATATGTTAACTTTGTAATACGTAAGTTTGGTCCACTTTCATGGCACCGATGTTCTGTTTGGAAAAATGTAAACCGTTTTTTTTTGGTTTTCATTTCTGTATGCTTACGCTACACCGGCACCACTTCATGAATCATTATGTACCTTCATTTGCATGCTGCACTACTGTGCATGGGGTGATTAGCATACATGAGCCGAGAGCTGCACAGATCTGGCATACACTGGTATTGCACATGGAATTGTATCGTACCTGAATCGCTCGGCAGCCATATTTGGCGTTATACCGCCTGCACTACGCCTGCACCTGGTGCAAGCTTCATGAATCACGGGGATTGTGTTCCAAGACCAAAGATTACAAATAAATTATTAAATTTACTTGTGATCTACCAGACCGCATATCTGGAGTCAAAAAATGCCTAACAGCTTGAAAACCATACACATTTGGAATAACCGTAAACAGAGTATGTGCATCTAAAGTCACAAGAATCACATCTGCCTTCCACAGGAAGTCCTCAACAAATTTGTACAAATTAACCAAAAAGTCTTCTGTGTCTTTTAAAACAGCAGGAGTTTTAATTAAGGTGATTCTCAATTTGCTTAGACAAATACACGCCAAAAAGCGCATTATATTCAATAATGGGACTGATAAGATATGAATAAATGTGAATAAAGACTTCTCTGGATTTATTGCAGATACCTTTGGAAAAGAGATGATACAGATAAAAGACTTTCTGAACTGCTGTGGTACATGCTGGTCAAATGATAAGTAATTACCAGCAAGAGTGCCTAGATCCCTTACAGCAGTATCTGGTTGGAGGGGTGCATCTACTATATGGTAAGTGAAACTGTTTTGTTATGTACTATGCTGCATTTTTTATATTTAATTTGATATCATTGCTCTTTATAAACACTCTAAGAAGTGTGTGAATTTTAGTGGATTTACAATTGGTATTATAGATACTCTGACACCTAATATCAACAGGGGAGATTGGTAGCTTATTTTACTAAAAAAGGAGTTAAAATGGCAGTTGACACTAACAGCCACCTTCCCCCCTGGATTTAATGATTCTGTTACCCTTATGCCTGTATTAGAGGAGAGAGCTGCCTTAGTACATGATTCACATGATGCTATTTATGAAAGTATTGTGGGATTTGATTATATTTTTACTATTTTATATATATATATATATATATATATATATATATATATATATATATATATATGTATATATATATATATATATATATATATATATTTTATGATACTTTTAAATGATACAACTTTTATGACGTACAAGTTTTAAACAGAATGTTTTTAACTATCAAGGAGTCTGGATAATGATTTTTTGTATGTTTCAGTTATTTAAGGGTTAAACAGATGCTGATCAAATAATGACGCTTGTTAACCATTATTAGAAGGGTATTTAAATTGAGTTTGTTGTGCAAAGCTGTTATCTGATGAAGTTTCTATTATGGGACGAAAGCACTAATTTATTGTTTTGTAAACCTTTTTATTAACTTGTTAACCAACCTTAACTGCTGTGTTGGATTGCATTTATTTGTTTTTACAGTTCTTTGGTTTGGTTTCATGTTATTTTGTGTTTATGCCTTTGAATACCACAAAACAGTTAACACTGTCTGTTAGAAAAATGTGTATTTGAATATATGAGAAATGCTAGTTTAAAAGCAAAGTAGTATATAATGCATTTTATTCTATTAATCATATAGTAGAGAGGATTAATTCATGTTTAAATGTAAAGTAGTTTTGAAACTGCAGTGTGGCTTGAAGCAAAGCTGACCTTCGACCCTGGCAGATGCTAGCTTAGCAAGTTTTAATGTTTATGCTTTTCATAAGTGATTATCTGCTGGGTCAGGAAATTAAATGTGTGAAATCTTCTGCTCTTTCCTGCTGGGATGATTTGGACTTGTATATGTATTACTGAGATAGCACGCAGCTGTGTGAGAAAGTGTAACAGAGAACAAAGATGTGTATTAAAAGACTGAATCTGCTATTGTATTCGAACTGATATGAAACCTTGAAGAAGTAACTTTACAGAGAGACATTATGTCTGACCAGGTGGATAGCAAGGCCGTATTGTTACCAGAGGAAAACTTTTTTAAAATATACAGCATCAGCAGATTTAATGAATAGAGGACTATAAGCTAAAGTGATGTAGATGCCCTGTGACATACCACGTCAGTAAGGTGGGCACAGCTTGAATGTTAAACCTATATAAAATTGTGTGCTTCCTGTTTCATGTTAGACAAAATTCTGTACTTGTACGTTTTTTGCCTCCTGGTGTACACTAGTAAACTTTTGAATCTGAACCTCCTGTGTATTGAATTCTTGATTTTATTTAACAGTTTGGTCCTTCTTAGCCGGAATTCCCTCGGACAGCTGCAGATCAGAGTCTACCGGTGGTCGAATACTGTGCAGGAGAAGTTACCGAAACGGTTCTTCTTGGGTGAAAAGACCTCCGACTGAATTGTCGTTTAAAGAGGCTGGCCACTTTCTGATCTGTGGCCGAAGAGCGGATATTGGACGATTCAATACCGGAGGCTCAGGTAGGAACAATTTGCCTTTTTTCTGTTTTAGATCAGGGACTAGGTTACAGTATATTGTTGTCAAGATTTGTTTTGCAGATCAGGGACAAAAGGAAGTACTGTATATTTGGTCATAGATCAGGTTTACAGAATAAGGTAGGCAGTCATTCTAGATAAACTGTGAACAGGAACTGAGAATTTGATACCACATGATAAAAAAGGGTAACGTAACATTTTCTTTGCCATGGGAAATCAGTGCACTAAAACATCGCGAGATCCGCCCATAACCGAAGACACAAAATACATGCAATCACAACGTTCCGATAACGTTAGGTATTATACGAAATGGGTTAACAAATATGAATTTGATGGTAAACTAGATAAAACTTCACTAGTGAAACTCCTTAAACAGCTTAAATCTGATGCGGGAGGTCAGGCAAAAAAGCAACGCCAATTAGGCATTCCTCAGGCACACAGGTGGATTGAGGAAGCAAATCGTAGAGAACAGAAGCTGAAGAATTCAAAAACATTATTTTTAGACAAAGAGGATAATAACTTGATAATAGCAACAGCTCCTCCTCCTCCTCCCTTGCCCCCTCCTTTACCCTTTTCATGATATGAAGCAAGTGGACAGGCTGGTCCGCCTCCGCGTTATCCTGAAGTTTCAGCAAGACCGCAACCATTTGTTAGAGATCCTATTGAAACTAGGTCCCGAACACGTAAAACACATAGGGACACAGAATCATATCAAATAGAGAGAAACCTACAGGATGAAAGTGAGGAAGAAATACGTCCACTTATAGAAGTTCCAAATCCTCAGGCAGGACAGGAAGGGCAAAACCCAACACTCTTAGTATATAGACCATGGACACCGGAAGATATCCGGAAGGCTAATGAGGGAATCCCCCATCCAAAAGTTAATTTTACGAAATCTTTAGAAGATTTACAAGGCATGAGGTTGAGTTACCACTTGAATGGGGAAGAAGTAGAAAAAGTAGTAAGACAAATTATAGGTCCAGATTGGCACATGATTTGTGGCACCTGGAATCCTCGTAATGCAGGGCTTAGACCACTCCCACATAGTGACGCAGAGTTAGACAACAGAGTGAAAGGTCTAACAGACCAAATCTCTGAGAAAAGGAAACCTAGAGCAGACTGGACTTGCATTAATCAATGCATACAACAGGAAAATGAGACAATAGATGGGTACTATGCTAGATTATTAGAGTGTTTTAATAATCATAGCGGTATGTCGGTTCCTGAGAACCAAACAAATGATTCCCCGTATGAACAACAATTAAAAAATGCATTTTGGAAAGGTTGCATTGCACCAATTAGTAGCTTCATTACGAAGCATATGATAGACCATCGAACAGGGAGGCTACAAGCCTTACTCTAATACGCTAGACATGCTGAAAGACATTTTAATAGTAAAAAGAAAAAGAAGGCGCAAGTCTTCACTGCTGAAGACGGAGCTGAAGTGTTTGTGTTACAGTCAGGTAAAAAGGGCAAGAAGAATGCCCAGGGAAACAAACAGTCTGACAAACGATCAGAAGATTTTGAAGAGAGAAAAAAGAGAGGTGAATGCTTCAAATGCGGGAAAAAGGGACATCTAGCAAGGGATTGTAAGCAAAACAAAAAGGTAATTACAGAAGATAAGGGAGATGAGGACTGACTATATGATAGTGAAGATACATCATGTGAAAGTCAGAAATCATCAGGAAAAGTTAATAAACAGAAAACAAATGTAAATGTGATAGAAGGAGTAGAGGAAGTGCAAGTAGATGTGGAAGATGAAGAAAGTGAAATTTTGGACTTAGCATTATTGAGCTTAGAGCTCTACTTAGCAGATACGAAACTGGAAGTTACACTTCTGGTGGAGGGAAGGGAAGTCAAATTCCTGTGTGACTCAGGAGCGTCACGGACTTTGATACACCCCTCCAAGTTACCAGAACATTCTGAATCACCTGATTATATACTAGTGAAAGCAGCAAATGGACAGCTATACAGGGTACCACTTTCCCATGATATAGCAATAACTGACCCTGCTTCAGGTATGACCCAGAGAAGTAAAATTGTCATTTCTGCAAAGTGTCCAGTAAACCTATTGGGCAGAGACCTTATGCAGATATTTGGCATAGCAGTAGTTCCAACTGTACAAGGTATGGAGGCACAGAGACAAATGGATACCTTTGTAGTGTGATCGGAGGGTGAAACTTTTTACTGGTACAGCCAGGACCTAGTCACGACTGGTCCAGGGGCAGTAACCGAGGAACTGATGAATGTAGCCATCAGTAAAGCCCCCTCCCTTGACACTGATTGACAGCATTTGTTACACTGTACTCTATACTACTGTACTACACCAGGACCTGATAGAGAGTATGAGCAAGAACTGTTCAGAAATCGTGCAACTAGATTAGTATTGCGTACTTTGTACTGGGATACTGAGGGGAACAGTGTAGTTAGCTGTTCATTACCTCAAGAATTCCTTGCATTATATAGATCAAATCGATCACCACATGTCAGCTTGACAAAGAACAAAAGTATAAAATGGGCAGACTTAGGAGAAAAAGTAACAAGATGGGAGAAATAGACTGATTTAGAACTATCAGAACAAGGGATAAAAAAACAAAAACTGAATTGGTTGACACAGACACATCCAGCTGTACACTTGCAATCTAGCGAGGACAGCTGATTAGCATTTTTATTAGAAGAAGAAGAAAAGGCCTTATGTGAAATTCCAACAACTCTTTGGTCAACAGGCAAGTCAGATGTAGGACTTATTCGAACAGCAGGACCATTTACAATTACCCCAAAGTCAGCTTTTAGACCACAGAAAAGACAATACCCTTTGAGAAAGGATGCAGAAATAGGAATTAAGCCTATAATAGCAGCATTACTCAAAGAAGGAGTACTGGTAGAATCTCCTGATTCACCATGTAATACACCCCTATTTCCTGTTAAAAAAGCAAATGGGGAATGGCGGATGGTACAAGATTTACAAGCTGTGAATAATGCAGTAATACCTAGAGCACCTACGGTGCCGAACCCACATACTTTGTTAAACGATTTAGAACCGCAACAGAAGTATTTCTATGTGGTAGATATCAGCAATGCCTTCTTTTCAATACCTATACATCCTGATAGTCAATATTGGTATGCATTTACATTTCAGGGTAAAAGGTATACACATACTCGACTACCACAGGGATATTGTGAGAGACCAACAATATTTGCACAAGAAATGGCTAGCAACCTGGCAGGATTTACCCCACCGGGAAGTAGTCAAATTCTACTTTATGTAGATGACATCTTGCTAGCAGCCCCCACTCAGCAACAATGCAGGGAGGATACTATAGCATTATTGAAATTTTTAGCAACACAAGGACACAAAGTAAACAAAAGTAAGTTACAACTTTGGAGAAAACAAGTTAGATACTTGGGATATGTAATATCCAATGAAGGTAGAATATTAGACGAGGAAAGAAAAACAGCAATCTTGCAAGAACCCAAACCAACAACCAAGAAGGAAATTATGTCTTTCTTGGGTACAACTAATTTCTGTCAGAGCTGGATACCAAATTATGCTTTGGAATCTGCTCTACTGACTGACTTGATATATAAGACACCAATGGCAGCACAAGATATCTTACAATGGACACCTGAAGCAGAAACGGCTTTCTGCAGGTTGAAGCAGTTGATAGCTTCTTCATTAGTTTTAGGACTTCCGAATTATCACAAATGGTTCTTTCAGACCGTAGATTGTAAGCAAGGATATATGACATCAGTATTGACGCAACAACATGGGGATAAGCAACGCCCCATAGCCTATTATTCATCGCAGTTAGATCCAGTGGCGCAATCTTTGCCCCACTGTGTACAAGCAGTAGTTGCAGCTGCAATGGCAGTACAGGCTTCGGCCTCAGTGGTGTTATTCCACCCCCTCACATTGAGAGTGCCTCATGCAGTTGCAATAATTTTACTGCAAGAAAAAGTGGCATACCTCTCTCCTGCTAGGCATCTTTCATGTATGACTATACTGCTGAGCCAACCTCACATGACAATTGAACGATGTACAACATTAAATCCATCAATATTACTTCCAACTCCTGCGGATGGCACACCACACAGCTGCCTGCAGGAAATTGAACAGTTCGCTTTACCTAGACAAGATCTCACAGATATGCCCTTGGATAATGCCGAGGTGACATATTACGTGGATGGCTCATGCAGAAGGGGTCCTACAGGGAAGAATCTGGTAGGGTATGCAGTAGTTACAGACACTGAAATTTTAGAAGCTCAATCCTTACCACATAACTTATCTGCACAAGCAGCAGAATTGATAGCTTTGATGAGGGCATGTACGTTAACAAAAAACAAGTGTGTAAACATATATACTGATAGTCAGTATGCTTTTTCTACAGTACATGTATTTGCACAACAGTGGAAAAATAGAGGAATGATAACATCGAGTGGAAAACCTATTAATCATGCACAATTTATTTTGGAGTTATTAGAATCTATTCAGTTACCTACCAAAGTAGCTATTTGTAAATGTGTAGCTCATACGAAACAACAGGATAAGATTTCAAAAGGCACTGCACGAGCTGATGCAGCTGCAAAGCAAGCAGCCTCAGACTCAGAAACTTTACTTTTGAATGAGGAATTACAACCCTCTGAGATTTTAGATTTAGACATGTTAAAAACAATGCAGATGCTTACTACAAAAGCAGAAAAACAAAAATGGATAAAACGAGGTGCAATTCTTGAGAATGTACTGTACATTTCCAAAGAGAGAAAATCAATATTGCCATCTAATTTATTTAGATATGCAGCTTTGCTGAGCCATGGGCAGTGCCATGTCTCAAAAGTGGGGATGGTACAGTTAGTAAACCGAATATTCCAAACATACGGATTCACAAATTACACACAAAAATTTTGTGCAGCTTGTCTTACTTGTAACAAGCACCATGCACAAGGGGCATTTAAAACCAAGCAAGGAAGTTTTCCTATACCACCATATCCGTTCCATACTATTTGTATGGATTTCATAGAATTGAATAAGTGTGAAGGGAAAAAGTTTTGTTTAGTTATTGTAGACATGTTTTCTAAATGGGTAGAAGCTTTTCCAACCAAAAACCCGGATGCAGCAACAGTGGCAAAAGCCCTGATAAAAGAGATAATCCCTAGATTTGGCATTCCGGAAAGGATTTATAGTGACAACGGCACTCATTTCGTGAATCAGACAATCCAGCAACTTGGGAGATTTTTTGGTATCTCCTTAAAGAACCATTGTGCCTACCACCCACAGTCAGCAGGACTGGTGGAAAAGTACAATGGTACCCTCAAAAATAAGCTTAGGAAGCTAGTAGAGGAGACCCAAAAGAATTGGATATACTGTCTGCCTTTGGCACTGCTGAATATGAGAATGGTTCCAAATGTAAAGGGTTTGACTCCCTTTGAAATGGTTTTTGGGAGAGCATATTATGTGCCTCAGTGGAAAGCTCTCATGCCTGCAGAGCAAGAGGCTGACAGTTCATTAGCTAGTTATATGAGGAAACTGTTAACAAATAAATCTGTTTTGCAGTTTAACTCTTTTTCAGATAAGGAACAGACCAGACCGGTGGAAGCAGTCTTGGCCCCTGGGACGTTTGTGTGGCTGAAAGTGATGAAAAGGAAGAATTGGGTGAGTCCAAAGTAGGAGGGACTGTACCAGGTTCTGTTGGCAATGTCTACTGCAGTTAGAGTGGCCGAGAGGACGTCCTGGGTTCATTTGACACATTGCAAACCGGTAAAGAACTTTCAACTTGATAAAAACTTTGTGACTGATACACAACCAGACCGAGATGGCCAAAAACAAAGCGAATAGAAATTTAGATCAACCCCAGAGATGTTGCATAATCATTTTGTTGAGTGTACATTTATTGACTGTAATTGTGACAATTTTCCTGTTGTTGTGGTTTATCCTACACACAACCACACAAGTGAAAGTGGGAAGGCGTGATGAAACGTCTATAGACTGGCATCCAAATTTTAACACAAACCTAGCAATGAAATGTGTATATGCAGAGACTATGAACATTTCAAATTGCTGGGTTTGTACAGCTATACCAACAGCATATGGAGGACTGATAATGTCCGCTGTCCCTTTGGGGATAAATGAGACTTGGGAGAATTTACTCTTCGATACAGGAACTGTGAGATCACAGGACAAAATAGCTTTATTTTTACCTGTCACACAAAAAGGAGTTGTATGTTTTTATAAAAATGATACCCTTCAGGTGGGCTGGAGTAATTGTAATATAACCATATCTTACCGATGTTATATTAAGAATAGTAATGGCAATACTTTTTGCAATACTAATTATGACTCATATTTGAACTCATTGAAAACAACCATGAATGACATTCGCAAAAATCCAGTTTTGTTTAAACAATTGTCAGTTAGAGATCAGAAAATGTTTCATGCAGGGCTGATGTGTATTAGTATTAAAGTAGAAAACTGTTATTTTATTTGTGGGGAAAAAGGCATATAAATGGTTACCTGAGAATTGGTCCGGCAGTTGTTTTTTGGGTTATTTGGTTCCGGCAATAAGACATACTGCAGAATTACCTTTGGGTAAGATACGAAACGTGAGAGAAGCAGCTCGAAAACCTGAAGTTCCAGTTGAAAAACCTGTGAATCCAGTCGGAATGATCGAAGCTGGCTGGAAAGATCATAATGCTGTGAAAAACAAAAGCAAATTGACTCATATGGACTTGAGTGACAGTGTTATATCCTGGGCAGGAATATTCCCAGCCTATGGAGCAGTCAAATCAATCTGGGAGCTGAGGAAGTTGTCAAAACTTCTCGAAGTAATGAGTAGTGCAACTTTTTCTGCCCAAGAACTGGTGACTGATGAACTGAATGCAATGAGAACTGTTGTGCTACAAAATCGAATGGCTCTTGACTTCACCCTAGTGGCGAGAGGTGGTACGTGCACGCTTATCAAAGAAGAAGAATGCTGAGCGTATATACCAGATAACAGGCATGCAATTAATAATCACCTAGACGTAATTTAGCCATGACTGAACCAGGCCCAAACCCACTGACGGACTTTTTCCAGAATCTATTTGGGGGGGTGGGGTTCCATCCTAATGAATATTCTGATTGCCATTTGTGTGGGTATACTCCTAATAGGAGCATGTGTTTGCTGTGGATTTCCCTGCATGAAAAGATTAATCAAAGATTTTATTGATGTATCTGTTACTGAAACTTTGTACCAACATATTGAGATTGAAAGATTGATCTCAGATGACATTTTTTCTGAAGTATAGATTG
The DNA here is from genome assembly GCF_019279795.1 of Protopterus annectens. Classification (NCBI taxonomy): domain Eukaryota; kingdom Metazoa; phylum Chordata; order Ceratodontiformes; family Protopteridae; genus Protopterus; species Protopterus annectens. The sequence continues at coordinate 1,785,710,200 of NC_056739.1, read as the reverse complement.
AATGACTCACCTAGCTGAAAATCCTAAGTGGAAGAAGTTGGGAGATGAAATGACACTATGCATACTTCAAAACAGAATAAAAAGTATTAATAGGGGGGAAAATGTTAGAAAAATGTGTATTTGAATATATGTGAAATGCTAGTTTAAAAGCAAAGTAGTATATAATGCATTTTATTCTATTAATCATATAGTAGAGAGGATTACTTCATGTTTAAATGTAAAGTAGTTTTTAAACTGCAGTGTGGCTTGAAGCAAAGCTGACCTTCGACCCTGGCAGATGCTAGCTTATCAAGTTTTAATGTTTATGCTTTTCATAAGTGATTATCTGCTGGGTCAGGAAATTAAATGTGTGAAATCTTCTGCTCTTTCCTGCTGGGATGATTTGGCCTTGTATGTGTATTACTGAGATAGCACGCAGCTGTGTGAAAAAGTGTAACAGAGAACAAAGATGTGTATTAAAAGACTGAATCTGCTATTGTATTTGAACTGATATGAAACCTTGAAGAAGTAACTTTACAGAGAGACATTATGTCTGACCAGGTGGATAGCAAGGCCATAGTGTTACCAGAGGAAAACTTTTTTAAAATATACAGCATCAGCAGATTTAATGAATAGAGGACTGTAAGCTAAAGTGATGTAGATGCCCTGTGACATACCTTGTCAGTAAGGCGGGCACAGCTTGAATGTTAAACCTATATAAAATTGTGTGCTTCCTGTTTCATGTTAGACAAAATTCTGTACTTGTACATTTTTTGCCTCCTGGTGTACACTAGTAAACTTTTGAATCTGAACCTCCTGTGTATTGAATTCTTGATTTTATTTAACACTGTCACAAGTGAGAACTCAAAAGCTACGAGTATATCTGACATACTAAACAGCATTAACGGATGTTAAATGATTCAATGTGCCTTTTTGTGAGGAAGCAAGAAGTATTTTACAACTTTCAAAGCTGTTTTTACTTTTACCACTTTTTTATGGTGGCTGCTGTGTATGCGCTAGCATGAGGCTAGATTAAAATAGTCAAAAAATATGCAGTAGATGTAGGAAAAACTTATTTAATGTAAAAAAAATTTAATTGAGTGCTCTTCCTAATTAAGAAAGGACTGTATTAGATTTGTTTCAACTTGGTTTACAATATGTGAAAGTTGTTTTAGATGCTGGATTATAATAGCCCTGACAGCCATGCATAACAAAAATTGTAGTGCATGGACAGCCAAGATTTCATTTTGAAACTTGCAAAAAAAATAAACCTGTTATCACTTCCATAACATTTTACCCATCTATTTTACCCATTCTAAAGTTAAGGTCTGCCAAATTGTGAACAACTACAAACACATGTTTCCATTGTTCATAGTAAAAAAGTAAATAATAAATATATAAGCATAACATTTTTAGAGTCCAAAACATCCTATTTATTAAAAAAAGTTTTCTATTGACTTTTATTTACATTTATTTATTTATTTAATATTTATACAGTATTTATAGAAATATATGACCATAATGAAATGAAAGTGGATGTAAACATTCTTTTGTTTTAAACTATAGATATTTATTTTTTACTAATTTTAAACAGTTTTTAAAAAGTTTTTAACAGTTTTGAATGTTTTCATAATGTTTATTAATAACATTTTTTTCGACCCAGAGATCTATTTTATTAAAAATTCATGTAATGTCAAGGAAATATTAGCAGCAAGATACTTGTTTTAAAATCTACGTAGAAGGAAGTAACAATATGGTAATAAGGAATGAATTATTCATGAACTTCGGGACAAAGTTGTTTTATTGGATGGTTTTAAATTAATTGGAACAGAATGATTGGTGTATGTTCTAGTTTGTGCAGTATATAAATGTAATTCATTAAAATGGAGTGTATCTGATGAAGTCTTTATGGTTTAAAAGACGAAAACGTACTTGGTAACGAGGAGACGTTAATGCGCTTTTTTTTTGACCTGTGGATTAAAGAGTGAAAAGTTTCCTGGTCTGTGTATTTCTTCCAGTTTGGCAGCTTGGTTATTGTTTTTTTACGCTGGAAGTAGCTTCATTTTAGTTTATTAGTGACTTCCATAGCATGGCACCCAACCTTAACAATGCTTTAAAGAATTTAACAAAACCTTGTTAAGCATACTGTAAGCATTGGTAAGATCATATCTCACTCAAGGGACTAGCAGGTGACAGTGATGAGCAGCAAGGAGCAGCAGCCAAAAGTAAAACAGCTTTTAAAAGCTGTTAGAGCTTCACTCTGCCACACCTACAATCAGAAAGTGTGAGAGAATGAAGGGTCTAACAGCTTTTAAAAGCTGTTTTACTTTCTGCTAAAGTCATCTTTCATTTATGCCTGCCTTACCACTCAAATTCCCCTGATTATGCAGGGCATACCTCACTTAGTCTCATATTTTTGCCCCGTCCTTCAAAAAATGTTTGATTTTCTAGTAAATTACTGGAATTGCTGTCAGTCAGTTAATGAATCCATACATTAAAGTTTTGTAGTTTTTATTTTTCAGATAATTGCATGTTGATACAAAACCTGTTGCGCTATTAACTTTTTTATGTAAATTAGAGTAATAGTTAAAACAATTAACCTAAATTTGACCCTTTGTCCCCCCATTATTCCTGTTTTTTTTTTTTTTTTTTTTTTGTCCAGAGTACAGGGACATTTTTTTAAATATTGCTCTTACAAACTTAGAAAGTTGATAGAATAAGAGCCATTGCATTAGCATGCATTTTCTGAAGGATATGAAGTCTGAAACTCAGTTGTCTGCCATTATTTTCTGACTTCAGTCCTCAACAATTTGCCAGTAACTTGCCAGAAAACCAGTATTCTATGAGAAATAGACTAAAAATATGAGGCAAAAATCTGGACGGTTGAGTGGTATGCATATAAGGCATTGTTGAACCCCACTGTGATGGACTTCCTTCATATCCACAAAAGAAACAGTACCATAATGACCCATTCTAAAACCGTATGCCTTGCTAGTGATATAAAAGACTTGCTAGGGAGACATGTATGTATCCAGGGACTACCACTTCTCTGGAGCAGGCTCCGCAGCCATGTGAAACAGAATTCCTCCCCAACCCAATTTAAGTGTAAATTAGGCAACTGGGTGGGAAACAGGAAACTCATCAATGGTTTGGTACCTGCATCTATAATGGACACAGGCAGCCTGTAAATGGGTCATTTTCAAGACCCCTACATGTAAATGCTTCATCTCCCATGCTCCTGGTTACACTTATCAAGGGTACCACTTGTCAGAGATTTGGGATGCATGACTAGGCTTACAAAGTTAGCATTGTTGCCTCACAGCAAGAGGTTCTCCAGTTCGATCCTTGGCTGGGGTGCCTTCGGTGCGGAGTTTGCATGTCCTCCCTGTGGTCACGTGGGTTTCCTCCGGGTGCTCTGGTTTCCTCCCACATGCCAATGACATGCTGCAGGTGGATTGGACACTCTAAATTGGCCCTAGGTGTGAGTGCGTGTGTGTGTGCCTTCTGTGGAAGGTTGAGTGCTGGGCTGGCAACTCGACACTGTAAAACTCCACTGCCAATCATGAGCGGACAGAGGATCCGCTGTGGCAACCCCTAACCGGGAAAAAGCCGAAAGAAGAAGAAGAAGAAGACTAGGCTTACAAATACCCTTTTGGTCATTAGCTTGGTATAAACCTATCAACCTATGAAACTAAACTCCCTTGACAAGACAATTTCAATCACTGGTGACCTTTAGAATGAATTCAAAGCAAAATCAACAACTAAATTAAAAATAAAGCAGTACACAGTTAACTGAAATACAAATCAATAAAATAAGTCTATTATCTGACAAGGCTGGAGCAGGATTAACTCAGAATCCCCTCAGAGTGTGGTGAGGGTGTCAAGCAGATGGGAGCTCTGGGAAAATGAGCAGGAGACAGTTTGTAGTAAGGGAGGGTTACTCAACTGCTATACTGGTTGGCTGGGTGGGCACTTAGTATTATGGATATATGGAAAATAATGGGTAGGAAAGTATTTAAATAGATTACACAACAGACTAACAATGAAAGAAGAGAGGGAGGGACTTTGGAAGTCAGATTACCATAAGGAGCAGAAGCCAAAAACTTCATCATTTTAAACCACAAAAAAAGTGTGGAAGCCTTGGTAAGATTTCAAACTAGAGCTCTAGTCATGTTGTTAGAATTTCTGAAATGTTTATCTTAATATCTCAGTGGGGACTGGGGTAGACTCAAAGAACAGGGGAAAAACAGTAGCAAGATAAACATAAAGGCACTGGAATGCAACTTTCAGCAGGTATATAAAGCTATAAAAAAGTACTGAAGCACAAATCCTACAGCTGAATTAGCAAACTGCAACTACTGCAATCCCACCACAGATGAAGCTACCAGACTACTGGAATGCAACTTTAAGTGGGTGTATGCAGCTATAAAAAGCACTTAAGCACAAATCTTGGAGCAGAACTCACAATACTGTCACTACTTGCAATTTTACCACAGACTAAGGTGCCAGACTATGCAGAAATTTACAGGTAATTCTGTCGTAAGTTAGTAATTAAGACTCAAATCTGTCAGTAGATCACAGTCCTGCCACCAATGTGAACGAAGCTACAAAACTGAGGCCCTAGACTTGGTTCAAAATACAAAAAGCTACATTTTACATGTAATTCTACTTATGAAAATAGAAGTGCAGTAAAATGTATAAACAATGCTGAAATACTGAAGTAATACACAATCTTCCCACAACTGCAAATGAAGGTTTAAAACTAAGGTTCAAGAGCAAACTAAAAAATGCAAACAGATTATTTTGGCCAAAACATGGACAAAAACAGAGAAGTACAAAAATGTATCACAACACAGGTCACTATAAGTGGAACTTAAAATATTTAAGCAGAATTTAAATAAAAGCCCTTTTTCTCCATTTCAAAGAAAAACTTGTATCTTATACTTTGGGCTTTCCTCACCTCCCAGAGTCTTGAGCAAAAGACCTTCTGTAGTGCATGGGCAACCAAGATTACAATCTGAAGCTTAAAAAAAATGTTATCACTTTCATAACATGGCACCCAATCTTAATACTTTACAGTGCTTAACAAAACGTTAGCACACTGTCAGCATTTTAAGATCAGATCTCATTCTAGGGATTAGCAGATGACAGTGGTGGTCAGCAAGGAGCAGTAGCCAAAGGCAAAACAGCTTTTAAAGACTGAGCATCAATCTGTCACACATACACTCAGAAAGTGTGGCAGAATGAAGTGTCTAACAGCTTTTAAAAGATGTCACCTTCTGTTACAGGCACCTTTTATTTCTACCTGCTTTAAACTCAAATGTGCCAGATTACACAGTACATATATCATTTAGCCTCATATTTTTGCTCTGTCCCACATAAAATGTTTGATTTTCTAGTAAATCACCAAGATTGCAGTCAGTCAGTCAATAATGCCATACATTAAAGTTTTGTACGTCTTATTTTTTTTAGAAAAATTGCACGCTGATGCAAAACCTATTGCTCTATTGACTTTTTATATAAATTAGAGTAATATTTAAAAAAGTGAACCTGATTTTGACCATTTGCCCCCCATTACTTTTTATTTTTGCACAGTATTTTTAAGCATAGAAGTTGAAAGTTATGCTGCCATCTGTTTGATAGCACTCACTGAGTATTTTAATGACTTTCAAAGCCTGTATAACACTCTGAACACCTACAGTTTCTTTTTCTTGCTTTTTTTTTTGCTGTAACTAGTTATACATATAGTAGATAAAGCTTAATGTATTATAAAGAATTATGACTGTAGCTCTGATCATGACCATTATGTGCTTTTGACATAAATGCCAAGATTCACCTCTTGAGGTTCACCTGTTTGCATCCATGTCTCAAACCCATAATCAGCTGGCAGTAATCGGAGACCCAATTATAATCCTTCATGTTATACAGCTTTTTGGTGGGCTGATGTTCATTTTGAGTGGAGGTCATGGAGTACTGTCTGCTTAAGTGTCCTGCTCAGTAGCAAATGAATACTGAGAGAATCAAACCCAGGACTGTAGAATAGAAGTTCAATAAGAGCTCATAGCTTTAATCTTCTGCAATAGACTGGAAGAGATAAGATCACACTATAAATGTAAATGTTAAATCAGGATATCATACTATATAGTGTCACTAAAAGATCAAGCAGAACCAGAACAAACCAAAAGGTTTGACCTCTGGCTAGAATGAGATCATTAAACACATTAAGGATGGAAGCTTCAGCACTATAATGAGTGAAACATAGGAAATGTTAAATGCTATATAAGCTGTAAATAACAGACTTGTTAATAACATTACCAAAATGAATGGTTGTTGTTATTAGGATCCAAAGATGATTGCTTTGAGAGCAAAGATAAATAAAACCTTGTCTGAGAGAAAGGAGGTGATGTTTGTACTCAGTAAGGACATTCGGCATTGATATATAACTATCCTTAAGCCATCCAGTGTGGTAATAACCAGCTTAGAAATCAAGTGATCCAGCCTACAGGTAGTAAGGTACTTTCCCAGTATCATAGACAAGGAAACTTATTATAGCTGTGAATATCATATATTATCCAAGAAACATATTCTGATCTTTAATCATGCTGTAGAAGAGGCAATTCAGATTTCTTAGTAACAATCTTATTTATGAAAAGCCAGACAGCTACTTCACACTGCTCTGATGTAAGAAATGTATGCAGCCTATCCAAACACAAAAATATAGCATAAGAAAGGAGTTACTGAGGTGTCTCTGAACAGAAAATCTGACTTTTGAGGAGAGGTTGATAGATTATAGTAAGTATAATGCTCATTCATGTCAAATTTGTCATTACAATGTTCTACACATAAGCTGAGTTAGTTGAGCCTCTGTCTGTTACACCTCAAGGTACAAAGCTTGGCAAGCTTCAAACTATCATTAACATGCCTTGAAGGACAGGACTCATGTATAATATGGGACAAGCAGGTTCAAAAAAGATATCAGTGTGATTTTTAAGAGTCAAAAGCAAGAACTTATTTTCAGACTGAACCGATAGAAGATAAGAACAATCAGGTTAAACTTTAGAAAGTTTATGTCACTCTATAAGCTCACAATCAGGGCAACTAAAACAGATTACTTCCATAGCAAGGAAGGTAATTGTGCCACTAGATGAAAACAGACGATCCTCCACCAAGTCAGAAGTGATCACACGCTCGCACCCAGACTGGAACTCCAAGTTAGGGATTTGGCATAAATGGCCAAGGATATTACTATTTAGAATGTGAAAATGTAAAGTAACATTTGACACATTTGGGAAAATTGAAAATTACAAACATAAAGCAAAAGTAATAATAACCTATGGGAATGCACAAAAAAATGTTATAACAGTCTGCAATGAAACAGACTGGTACACAAAGCTTTTGGTTGATGCAGAAGCTAGTGAAAGGCTTGTTTGTTAACAGTGTTACCCATATAACATTAAGGAGATTCATGCTAACTGCATGACTGTAGAGACCTGTAAAACTGTGTGAATACTTCACCGGCTATCAGTCTAGATAAATAGCAAGAATGTCATCAGCTTACACATTTACATACTAAATGCAAATCATAGAAACTTCTTTGATGGAGGGCAGCATTTGCAATAAACTCAAGACCCTTGATTATCCTATTGTTTACTAACTGGGAGGTGACTTCTGTGTGAAATCTGCATGGTTTCTGTGCATTCAAATACACTTTTAGTATGATTTCAAGATTTCTAGTTTCATGTTTCCTCTGTGGTTTAGCATCAAATAGACATGCACTGAGTAAAATGGCATTATTACTAATCACCTAAAAGTTTGTAGGCTGATTCCAGGGTTCATAAGGATGGAGCCCCAGCTGCAATGCAAGTGACTGGGGACTGAGTATCAGCCACAGCACTGGAGGTGAAATACAGGGGGGGGGGTGAAGGAGCATGGACACCGTGCTTCACAAGCATGTAAGGAAGGTCTGTGAGTGCTCAGTGAGTATACTGGGTGGTTGACATTGTTTTTGATAGAAAATGGTGAACTACCACCATGCCAGAGAATAATGGGTAGGACTGTTTGCTGGTAACATTCCTTGCAGAAATTATGGAAAACACAGAGGGCAACTCAGTGCATGCTCCTTCCTCTCTGGAAAACTGATCATGGGCAGAGTACCAAACAACTCCTGATGGCTGACATAATGATGACCACCTCCTCGATGACCCTCAAGCCACTGATGGGAGACAAATGGAAGGGCTGCCTGGGAGGGGCATGATGATTGATAGGTAGTGGGAGTAAAAAGTACCAAAAATAAATTGCCTAAATATGTATTTGCAGTGTGAATAGGAGTGAGTAAAGTTCGGGTCTATATCAGAATCTCGAACGTTCACAATGTCGAATCTGACATTGTCAACACGTAAACAGAGAAACCGCAGAAGATTGAAGAGGTAAACAGAAATCTCTGTAAAGGGAAATTTCCATTTACTTCAATGTAGTGTGGTCTCGGAGTTGGAATATTTAAGTAGCGGGGGATGTGGGGGTGCAGGGGGGCTTGCTCCCCTGCTTAAAGCAAGTAGGTCTACTTTTTGACTTTTTGCGATGTTTTTATTAAATGTTCGATGTTACTGGACTTCGACGATATGGTGTCAATCATATTGTATTCGAGGTTCAGTAACTTTGAGCATCTAATATAAACCCATACATTTCTTGTATGGATTGGCATCATGAACAGGGTTACTTATATTCCTTATTCCTGTTCCTTGACAGGATAGGCATTAGCTCCTCTTTGGCTCTATAGAGAATCTAGAAATTAATGAAATTTAATGAAGGTGTGGATAAAGTCTAAAGAGTATTTTATACCATTGCAAAATATCTTTCTCTCATACTCTGAAAGGCTGTTCCACCATCACAGATCTAGATTTGTTAGCCAATCTGCATGTTACTGACATGCAAAAAAAAAAAAACACTTCTTCTTTTGCAGCAATCTTTACAAGAAACAACTGCATAGTGTACTCCATTCTTTTGGCACTTTTAATTAATTTTCCAGAAAAATTTTGAAATCAGCAAAAGCCCATTCAAGTACAGCTGGGGTGAGAATAGAACCCCCAGTCTTCTAATCTGCTAGTTCCAAAGGTGAGTATTCTACCTGCTGAACTCACAGGAATGTGACAAGCTGTAAAGAAAAAGTGTTTTTTTTTTTCTTTAAAATGGCAATAGGAAAGGGAAATTGTTCCATACAAATATGTTAACAAATCATTGTACTCTTAGACCAGTGCTTCCTGTCAAATGCTATGTTATAGTATTTGGGGATATAATTTTCTGGCTATTTAAAAAAAAAAACACACTTTACATTGGAATAAGTTATTTGGGTTTAAAACTTTGAAACAGCAGGAAGTAATACATTTGGGCATCTTTAATACAAAAAGGAGGACATGTCTACAAGGACTCTAGTAACAGGAGTTCTTTCACATAATTGAATTAGCTTTTCACGTAATCCAGTCATTCTGCACTTTCCTTGGTATGTTTGGTGGACCTTTGCAAGTCTGAGAACGAGAAGAAAATCTCTTTGTTGACTGCAATCTGGGTGCAGTCAATGGCACCCAGGACCTAATATACCTAGTACCCTGATTCAGTGAGTACATGTCTGTAAAGAATGTGTGTTTGTCTTTTGCTATTGCAACAAGTCATAAAAGTCCGAAGTAGGTAGTTTGTAGTTTTCTTCATTTAGTGGTAGAGGTAAAAGTAGTTAGATGTTATACAGTACTTTTCTTATGACATTTGTCTGTTCAAAAGTGATTTTTGTCTGTGTAAGTTCATGCTTGTTTCTGTATTTAGTTTCCTAACTGTGTTGCCTAATTTGTTTCATAGGATTCATAAGAGTTTCAGGGTTTAGTGTAATGACAATGTACACTTAGTAAATACCCACCATCATCCTTTGCCTCCTTTCTCGAGGAGGAAGACTCAGTTAATCCAAGAGTAAATTTTAGGGTACCCATCCAGTCATCCAGATTTAGTTTTAAGAGAAATATTAAATTGGTTTGCTTAACCTACAAAGGAAGTTTATTCTAGAGAAGAAGGAGGTGTTGAGTAATGAATCTATTTTTGCATCTCTTTCAGTTTCTTTTTTTGGTGAAAGTTCAGATGTTTGATTGCTGAGATGTTTAACTTGCTGAGATATAGGAGATTACGGACTACAGGATCTCTAATAGCAAGTAAGCAAGACACTGGTTATCCCTTCTGGAGTCTATAAGACATAGAGTACAAGGTCAGGGATTTCTGCTTCTCCTGGTAGCTAATGTTCATAAGACCAGAGATATTTTCATCTAGGAACCTCCAAGAATTTTTGAGTTCCTTGATATGTTAAGTGAGGTGTATACCAAAGGGATGCATTGTATTCTATAATGGATCTAATCAACTTTGAATATAGGGAGCAGAAACATCTTTGAACATAGACAAAATGCTTTTGGTTATTAGCCAAGCTAAGTAGAAATATTTTCTCACTACAGTTGCCACATGATGATCAAAGGTGAAGGAACTCTCAGCCCAAGTGCCAAAGTTCTTGACTACCTTTTTTTAGTGATTATGTGTTATCTGTACTATGCATTGCAGGAAATGGCTTTCCAAAAGAAACAAAACTACACTTTTTAGCTTTCGAGTTAAGTCCATACTCCAGGTATTAACTAGGATAAGTTCTTTCTGATCAGTACAGGTATCTGAAGAGGTCTTGGCAATTACATGTAATTTGCAGTCATCTGCATATTTGGTTAAGCAGAGGTCATGGTGATCAGGTTTGAGATCAGAGAAGTAAATTCCAATCAGTAATGAGTCTGCTACAGTCCTTTGGGGGACGCTACTAGTTAACTTAGCTCTATTTGAAGAAGCACCTGCCACACATACTATGCGTGTTCTGTTTATGTTTAAGGCTGCTAACTTCCTTACAGTTCAGGCACAAGGTATAATATTGAATACTTTGGCCACATCCAGATAAGCTCTATGAATAGCATGACTGCTGTCAAAAGCTTACATGACCTTCTCAATGAAGTTAACAAGATTTAACAGCATGAGATCCCCTAAACAAAGCCAAATCATTGTGGGTCAAGCCTAATAAGATTCTTAATATCATAATTAATGAGATTAGTTATGATAAGCTCCATAGCTTAACAGATCAGACTCATAAGGCTAGTTTGTCTGTAATTCTCATGTAGGTCCATGGTCCATGACAGTGCTTCCCTTGTGGAGTAACATTACTACAGCAGTGCACCAAGACCTAGGAACATAGCCTGTGGCTAAACCTATGTTAAATTAAGGAGATATTCAGTCAGCACTTATTTGAAGCTATTTATTAAACAAGTTGTCAGGATCCATAGAGGAAGTACATTTTGTCTTTGATAACACCTGAAGAATGTGTTCTGTACTGATGATATGGGTAGTAAGAGGTTCTAGGATGAGTGGTGTTTAAATAAGGGTTTGATGGTGAAGATTGTGGTGAACCTGTTTGCTAGTATATTTGCAATGCCATTGGGATCAGGGGATGGGGGCACCATAGATAAGTTCATGATAATATTGAGTGTTACTTGGTTTTCTTGTATAGCTAAAGATGAGTTTGAAGTTGTCCTTTGCTATAAAATCTAATCTTTTTTCATTGGTTGCTTTACTGGTCCATGTAGTGTTTGTCAGTTTCTTGATAATAATTTTTATACTGTCTTCATTCTGAGGATTGCTAGTGTTACTGTATAATTTAAAAAGATTGTTTTTGTTATAATGTTTAAGTATATTAACTGACTACCAGGAACTTGTTTTTTAATTACCTATTTTATTTAACTCTAATTAGAACTGCTAATTAATTGTCTTTGTGGACATAAACTACTTAGTTATTTTGGTTGTTATGTTGGAGTCAATGGTGGTGATGTATTGGATAAATTTAGACATTTCATCATATAACTGTATAAGCCTCAGCCTTTTGAAATACTTAAATACAGAGATGCTGGTTACAGGGAGGTATGGTGGTTTTGAGAGCAATTGGCATAAGTTTGTGGTCTGACTTAAAAGGAGAAGGAGAGACTAGGAAAGAAGAACAGTAGAGAGAATATTTATGAGGACCAGATCAAGAATAATTTTATCTCTAGTGCTTTAACTAAATGTTTGAGCAAGTGAATTTCTATTTATTAAAACCAAAATCTCTATACATGCTCTGCATTAGAGGAACAGGTATTCTAGCCTACAGCAGGGTAACTGAAGTCACCTAGAATTATTGAGTTAGTTACAGGAATTTCTTGTAAAACTTCCTGAAATCTAACAAGATTATCTGGCAATATAGAAGGTGTTGTAGCATGCAAGGAGCAATTTCTAATTGTCTATGGTAGTATAAATTTCTAAGAGCTCTTAAATAAATAATGTCGTATTCTGTCTAAAAAATGTGTTTGCCTTCTTATTCATATATTCAAGGGTAGTTGCCTAAACTGATTAATTTCTGTCTTTCACCTTTTTGAGAGATGGGGATTACTTAACTATAGGAGGCACAAATTGATAGTATGGTTGGTTCATTAAAAGTGTTCAGTAATTGCATCCTGGGTGAGTAATATTGGTTGGCCCAGTTTTAGTGTTTATTGTAGAATAGAAAATGGGAATTATATTGAAAAAAACTGTCTTCCTGAACAACATAACCTAGACATCATTAACAACCATGGAGGCTTCCTGCTAAGCCTACACAATGCAAGCATGTAGCTTGATAACCAGCAGCGCTAGTGGAATATGCATGCTGCTCATCATGCCTGCACATTTGCAAGCATCTTTGCATGGGTATCGATAGCTTTCATGGCCATGTAAAGGTCCTTGCATGCATGAGCACAGAATGTAAACAAAACAACTTGCTTATAGGCAAAGTTTAGATATTAGCAGTGATGTAGCTCTGAAATATTAAGGGCATGTGCAGCGAAAGAATTCAGAAGAAGGAGAAGTGAAATGGAGGAATTGTACACAAAAAATAATGGTTTGAACTACATAATAATTAATAGGGAAGGGAAAATGGATAATGTGTAGTCATATACAGCAGAGAAATGTGCTGAAGTGTCAAGCACACTTTAACATAAATCCTGCAGTATTGATGAAATGATAATTAAAATGTCAATCATAATGCCGGTGTTATACGCATAAATAAAAATGGACATGTTAATATATATATATATATATATATATATATATATATATATATATATATATATATATATAAAAAACAAAAAAAGCAGGCAAGACCAAATACTCCAAAAAGCAAGAAAGCGTTAACGTATTTTAATAAAAGCGTTTTCGCTCCTGACCAAAACCAAGAGCTTCTTCAGACAATAATAAAAGAGCGCCAAATCACTTTTATACAGACCCTTACATGATGTCATATCCTTCACAATAATTATACATTTTAAAAAGTAAATTTTTAAAAAGAAAAAAAATATTACAGTATCTCTTAAACAAGGGACATTTCCCCTGAAACAATACCAAATAAAAACTAAGCTTCTATCAAAAATATACATTTAAAATTAACCATACATGATACACACCATGAAAAGACAAACATTTGTGCTTACAAATACTTCAAATGCACAAGGTGTTTAAAACAGAGTATATTCTTAAACCATAATTTAGACAGTGACTTTGTATAAAAGCCATATGCCCTAATAAGATAGGTGAACTTGCTGTACGCATGGGAAACTAAGGTATTAAAAGATCTAAAACAATCCTTTACCCAAAAGGTTCCAACCACGGGCTTTTTATATGCTTGCAGTTCCCTAGAAGTATTAATGTGTCATTAGACCTAGAACTTCGTGTCATTTTCTAAGATAACTTTTATATTTTAAAATAATAGAAATATTACACTGTTCATTTAGGCCCGGTGGAGAGAAGGCATTTAATAGTAGCTGCCATTCCAATTCCTTTAGTTCAAGTAGGAGCAGTTGGGGACCCCCGCTAACTCCAACCCTCACTCCATCAATTCGCATAAAGGAAAAGTTGTGCCCTATATTATCCAACACATGTTTAGAAAGGGCATTGTCCGTTTTTTTATTTTTTATGGCATAGTTATGTTGGTAAACACGGTCCCGCAATCTGCGGTCCGTTTTACCAACATAAAATGCCGGACAGCAGTTACAAAGTGCAATATAAATGATTGATCTAGAATCACAAAAAAACTTCTGTCTGATGTAATATTTTTCACCTCTAATTGTGAACGAGTTCCCTGTTTTTAATAGTCTACACCAGTTACAGAACCCACACAAAAAAGTACCAGTCTGTCTGGACACGCCAGAGTGTGGGTCCTCATTTTGTAAAAATTCTTTCAAATTCTTACCTCTCTTAAATACAAAACCAGGGGAAACACCCAAGATTTCGAGAAGGTGGGTGTTATTGGTAATAAACTCCCAATTTTTCTTAACAATACAACACATACTAGAAATGTGTTTATTATATGTAAGGACAAACCTACTCTTGAAATCAACAACCAAGGGGCTTGAACCCTGGTCAGTGGTAGTGTGTTCAGTCAAAGGGTGATTGGCAACATTACTACCCAAGTCTATCACCAATTCTGTAGAAATTTGGGGGTTTTGCTGAAGGGGGCCCTGTAAAAGTGGTTGATAAAAACCTGAATTTCTTTTGAAAGAGACCTCATCTATAAGATTCTCCAAGAATTCTGTGGGGTAACCTCTGTTTTGAAACATGTTTTTAAGGGTGCCACACTCCTCTTCAAAGTCAACAAGGGTGCTACACATACGTGTTGCTCTCACTAGTTGACCTTTGAAGATAGACTTCTTTTGATTCCAAGGATGGTTGCTGGAAAAATGGAGGAAGGCATTGCAATAGGTGTTCTTCCTAAAGATCTTAGAACAGAAACAATTGTTTTGAATGTCTTTAACAAGTTTAACATCTAGGTACTCAGTTTCACTCATTGAAAAATGGTGGGTAAATGTTAAAAAAGAACATGTTTCATTCATATACTTCACTAAGTTGGTAGCCGTGTCAGAGTTCCCCTCAAGGAGAACAAATACATCATCTAAAAACCGAGTGTAAAATTTTGAGGCCTCTTTGAAAAGTGGATGTTCGAACAGAAAGGTCTTTTCCCAGTAGGCCACCACAAGGTTCGCCACGCTACCTCCACATGGCGAACCCATAGCTATACCCCTTTTCTGTAAATAATGCTCATTGTTAAAAATGAAAAAATTGGATGACAAAATAATGTCAAGAAGGGTGGTGACCACATAAATCTCATCCTTTGGTGCCTTCATATCTATCAGCATAAGTTCAACCCATTCCACAGCTTCAAGATGTGGTATGGAGGTGTATAAATCCACCACATCGATGGTTAAGAAGCTGTAGGAAGTGCTGAACGGAATGTTATTGATAGATTTTAAGAAGGACCACGAGTCTTTACAAATCTGGGGGAGTTTCTTAAGATATTTACTTAAAATGTGGTCAACCACCTTGGCACTTGGGTGAGTGATACAACATCTCCCATCCACTAGAGCCCGCATAGGGGGATCCTCTAAGTTTTTATGAATCTTAGGGATCCCAAACATGATTGGGACTCTAGGGAAGGGTATGTTAATAAACTCAAATGTATCAATGTCAATTTTCCCTTCAATAAAGAGGTCTCTAAGATAACCTTTAATTCTATTGTACTGACATGTAGTCTCGTTCACAGAGGATTTTTCATAAGCTGGAGAGTCAAGGATTTTAAGCATTTTTAAAATGTACTCATCCTTGTCAAAGATGACCAAGCCCCCACCCTTATCTGGCTTGATAACTCTAATAGGTAAATTACACAGATTTTTCAAACAGTTTCTCTGTTCAAATGTGATATTACTGTTAGAGTCAAACCATCCAATGTTCTTAAACAGATGTCTAAAGTCCAGTTCACAAGCATACTCAAATGTTTGCAAAGTGGGGTGGATGGGGAGGATTGAAAACACTTAACAACTTAAAGGGAGGTTTTTGATTACATGTTTCACCATTAAACAATACTTTAAGGTTCAAACCCCGTACAAAGCATTTAAAGTCCATGAGTAGTTTAGGTAGACTAATTTTCTGGTCAGGGACAAAAGTTAGCCCAAAGGCCAAAAGTTCAATCAAGTCTTGTTCAATTTTGATATCAGAAAAATTGTAAACAAAAAAGTCCCCTTTAATGTTAGTCAAAATAACAGGCTTCTGGAATGGAGAAGAAACTTCAGGAAAAGGGATAGCCTCAATTAAACTTTCTTCAAGTTCTTCTGCTGTTGAAAGTTCTTCCGCCCTAAAAAAGGTTTAGACTGACCTTTGTAATTGGGGCGGTATCCCTGGTTGTTGTAGAAGCTTTTGATTCTATTACTTCTTCTCGGTTGGTGAGAAGATGACCCCTCATCTCCATCATCGAGTTCCTGATCAGTTTCATCAAAAGTGTTTAAAGGGGGTCCTCCATTATTATTACTGTTGTTATGATCATTATTATGACTTTCCATTTGATTTTTAGGCCCATTAAGGTTTTTAACCAAGTTGGGATAGACTAACTCTTTGCAGTATGCTAGTCGGTCTCTTGCAAGTTTTTTACTTTTGTTAGATTTTAGTTTAACAAGAAGTCCATCGATACTATCAAAAATCCGATGGTAGTCATATTTGTACCGAAGAAAATTGACATCTACCTTAATTAGTTCATTAAGGTTGTTGGTTTCTATTAATAAAAAGTCAATTTGTTTTCCGTAGTATTTTATCATGACTTCTAGCAGCTCCAACCCTTGTTTATTAAAAAGGTTGGATAGTTCACCCACAAAGACTGGGTCAAAAAATAAGTTAGTAGGGGTAAAGTAACTCCTTAACCCCTTAGGTACAAGTTTTTCTTTTAAACACTGTCTAAAATAAGAAACTTCTAACTGAAGTTTCTTTATCTTAAGCATTTTAGTATCCAGGAGTTTTAAGTTAGCAGCAATACAACTTTCAGGGTTACCTGCAGGATCCGATCCAGTAGTCGGCGAATTCGTGGTAGGTGGCGGGCCAAACTCAAAGGCTTCAATATTCTTCACCCAATGCCCGAATGTGGGCTCGCCAATAAACTCCGGTCGGCTATTCAAAACATCGGCACTGCTGTTCCCACCATTCGGTGCATTATTAACAGTCTCAGAAGCGCCAGGTCGAGAGTTAAATTGTTCCTGCCTCTGTAAGTTAGGTACCCTCAGTTCCGTAGCCATTCCGTCGGTGTTTAAGCCCTCAGGGGCATTAGATAAATGTGGAACCTGCCCCGGTTGAATCGAAGAGGCCGAACTACTTTCCGGTCTCATGTAGCTGCTACTCAACTGCCCACCGTTAGTGCTCAGTGAAATAGGCGCTCGGCTGGTTTCCAAATTGTCCAGCCGTGAGTTTAAAAGATCCAACCGCTGTGTTAAAGATAACAGCAAAGTCTCGAAATTGTTGGAGTCACGAAGAGAAGGAACATCAGTTTGTGAACTGTTCCTAGACTCAAACAACACAGGAGTTTTAGGACTGGCCATGCTCCAACCAAACAAACTAATGAAAACAACGAAAACAAAACTCCAAAAAAAACAAAAAAAGCAGGCAAGACCAAATACTCCAAAAAGCAAGAAAGCGTTAACGTATTTTAATAAAAGCGTTTTCGCTCCTGACAAAAACCAAGAGCTTCTTCAGACAATAATAAAAGAGCGCCAAGTCACTTTTATACAGACCCTTACATGATGTCATATCCTTCACAATAATTATACATTTTAAAAAGTAAATTTAAAAAAAAAAAAAAAAATATTACAGTATCTCTTAAACAAGGGACATTTCCCCTGAAACAATACCAAATAAAAACTAAGCTTCTATCAAAAATATACATTTAAAATTAACCATACATGATATATATATATATATATATATATGTATCTTAATAAACTGCTGAGTTAGCAAGGACAGAACATACATTATGTGATGAATGCATGGAGTGCAGTTATTGCTTATGAGATGTACATACAAGGAATTACTTATGCAAGCCAACACATCTTTTCGATCCTCCATTTCAGAATACAGTATATATATATATATATATATATATATATATATATATATATATATATATATATACATATAGGTTTGCAATCAAAATGTTGAAATTCGGTTACACTACATGCTCCTCGTTGAGCATGGTAGGAGCAACAGTTGGAATGTTGATGTCCATGTCTCCAGCCATTAAGAAGGATGTACACAAGGCAGGGGCAAAAAAGCATGGCTGGCAATGGCAGCTGCCAACATTAATATCAACAGAACGTAGTTGATGTTGCTGCGTTGACCTTTGGACCTGCTTAATATTTATGAGTCGAGCATATGTGTCATAGAAACCACCGTTCATGGTCTATATTGAATTCTTGAAAGCCGACAATGTCGAGTCTGACATTGTTGGCACGAGAATAGCAAAACTGCAGAACGTTGAAGAAGTAAACAGAAATCTCCATAAGGGGAGATTTCCATTTACTTCAATGTAGTGCAGCCTCGGAGTTGGTATATTTAAAGTAGAGGGAGGTGTGGGGGGTGCAGGGGGGCTTCCTTCCCTGCCTACACCATTTATTTATTTATTTTTTTCCAATTTTTTTGGGAACATTCGATGTTTTAACAGTTCGATCACTAAGGGTCGACCTTTAGTGATTCAAACTGTTAAACATTCGATGTTCCATTATAGACCCCCGTTTGCGGTTGTAAGTTTTGAGCTTTTGATAGTAAACTATATATATATATATATATATATATATATATATATATATATATATATATATATATATAGGTTTACTATCACATGACTAAAAATCACAAGACCGAATCCCAAAATGACTGAAAATCAAAACTTTGAATGATGGCATTTGCCCCTTCTCCACTATTGTGTGATCTTGGACTTGGTATATATATATATATATATATATATATATATATATTTAGCAGGGGGTGTGAGGGGCACAGCCCCCCATATAAGGGGATCAGGGGGGCTTGCTCCTTGCATTAAAAATGTATTCAATATTTTGAATTTTCAGTCTTTTTGGGATTCATTCTTTTGATTTTCAGTCATTTGATAGTAAACTATATATATATATATATATATATATATATATATATACCAGTTCACCGAAACGGCTGAAGTTCAAACACCATATGTTTGAACTTCTAACCACAAAGTACAAAAACATCAAAGTCTTAGAACAGCGATTTTTTTCCCCAGGGAAAAAAATTGCTGTTCCAAACACACACACACACACACACACAACACAAGCACACCAAAAAAACAGCAATCCACACACAAACACTTAAAATCCTACATCTAACCCTACACTAAACTGTACATACACTATTATTTATCCACTTACCCTAACCCAAGCCCTAACCCTTAGTTCTGTCACTATCGCACACTCACCTGACCTGCACCCTAACCCTAACTCACCTATCCCGCCCTAACCCTAAATTCTGTCACTATTGCACACCCAACTCACCCACGCCCTAAGCCTAACTCACCTAACCTGCACCCTAACCCTAACATCCACACAATCGCACACTTACCTGAACCTGACCGGGAACTTCCCACCACAGTCCTGATAATCGTGAAGCCACAGAAATGGCCCACCAAATTATTTCCCTGGGAAAGAATTCGGTGTTCCATGGCTTTGCGATAATCAGTGTTTGAACACATATATATATATGGGTTGACTTAATTTCTTTGAAAACTCATTTCATTGAAAACTCATTTCACTGAAACTCAGCTGCCTAAGCAGAATTCACTCAAAGCTCACTTCACTGAAAACTCATTTGACTGAAACTCATTTCGCTGAACCCTGTTCTCCACTGTACTTCAATCCTGGAGTTAGTATATATAGCACGGGGGTGGGGGGCATAGCCCCCCACCTATTTTAAACATTGTAAACCATAGACATGGATACTTACAAGTCAAAAGAATAACTCCTTCTAGAAGACAATATGTACTCAAACTATGTGGAAGCTACACTACCCCGCACCTTCCCAATGTGCCCCCCACACACCCCTTACTAGCAAAATGAGTTTCAATGAAATGAGTTTTTAAGTGAGCTTTCAGTTAATTGTGCTTAGGCAGCTGAGTTTCAGTGAAAAGAGTTTTCAATGAAATGAGCAATGAAATGAAGTAAATCCATATAAATATATATATATATATATATATATATATATATATATATATATATATATATATATATACATACACACAAAAATCAAATGGAGTTTGCTGTAATGTCATGAACATCAGAAATGGGCATGTTTTTGCAAAGAGATGTCAGTGGCACACATGGGAAAGAGGTTTATTGCCTATAAACATGTAATAGGCAAGCAAGTGTTGTATAGTCAAGTAAATGCTAAATTGTAATATAATAATATTCAACATATGTAAGTGACAAATGACAACAGGGATTGGATAACATTTCATGATTTCAAGTTTTCCATTGCTAATTTGCAAACATCTCAGATATGTTTATAATGGCATGCTCACATGGAATTTCAGGGAACAGTAACACAACATCAATTCAACAGCACCAACACATAGGAAAGTGTTGTAACAGTGGATCAGTCACAGTTTCTACTGATATGGCTACATGCCATACAGTAAGAAACTTTTATAGTAGTTCTTGTCAGGCATTAAGCTGTATAATGTGATGAAAACAATATGAGTAATAAATAAATGTCTGGATGAAGAAAAGTAATACATAGCATAATTCTTTTGGTAATAGGTAATGCCTGTGAGTAATAAATGGCATAATAAAAATTTAGCATCATGTCATTTCTGAACATATGCCAGGATGGATATCTGAGAGATGCATACCATTCATGGATGCCACAGAAATATGCATATCGGTTATGTCATAAAGAACACCCTTGAAGGGCTTACAGCACTTTCCTATCATAAGGGCTATAGACACTCTACCTTGTAGGGCAAAGCCTGAAAAAGATGGCCCTCTAACTGTGCCACAACTATTATCAGTATGTAAGCCATTGCTGTCTGATGGAAAGATTTTACCAGATTCAGGCCCTTCCTATTATATTAGCTTGTCTTCATACCTCTGATATGATTGCATGTGACACATCAGATAGCAGTGGATGTTGTCACAACAGAACTGAATGTGTGCATTAAGAAAGGAGTTGCAAATATAGTATGAGCAATCAGATTTAGTTAGATTGTTGGACAAGTCTTGCACATGTTACTGTCCACACAACAGTGAGCATTACAATTTCAGTGCTACACTGGCAAGAAATTGGTTCCATCGTGTAGGGCACATGGTGTTCCAGAACTGAGCCACAGTTTATCTATATAGGTATGCAATACATCCCAGTACTCAATGCATATGGCACAGGAGACCTTACAGCATGACATGCCCTGAATAACCATTTTACTTCCATGCAGTCACAACCTGTGATGATACAGCAGTGTCCAACATAAAAATGGATACGGATGACTAGATCCAATGGTGTTTATGTAACATCTGTGCATTTATATAATGCCACCTTTTCAGGAATTGAATAGCAAGCTATGTGACTCTACAGACAAATAACATGGACAAACCACAAGTGCCACGGTGAATGTCATAACACATCTGTGACACACCACCTATGCTATCTTATTACATCAGATGTATGTGTCATAAACAATCTCTTTGAGATAAAAGGGATGGGGAGGCTACTCCCAATGTAAATGGACACATTATAACTGTGGTGGATGCCATTCATGCATTATAGTATAAGTCCACACAATTCTAACAGGCACTGAATAGATATTGAACACATGAGAATTTGACATAGAAAATTCATGATAGTGTACATGATGAATGTGCCTTAGTAGAAGTGTCACTACAGTTGTAATATATGTTGGCATGTGAAGGCATTACATCATGTTATTGCTGCAAGGGATATGCTGTACTAAGGCAAAAGCATACATAATGTCATCGCATTCCCGAGAATAAGGCTACCGACATATGTCATGCAAGGATCTGAACAAAGCATTATTATTTGAGAAGTTATCATAGCTTTTCGTAAGAGGAATCAACATCTATATGTCTACACAACAGATGGATTTGATACCAGTGTTAGTGACGTATAGTTGCAATAGGACTGACACAACATAGTCTAAGCAGTAACGGCCTCATTCAAACACTCACAAGCTACAGATTAATGCCCTGATTGCAAATACCACATGACATGTTGAGGCAAAACTGGAACAGGACACAGTTAAGTGGCTTACATCAACACCGTTTATTATATGGATGTTTATCAGGAAAAAGTGGTCTATTGCCAATAATACACTACAAGTATACAAGGGTGAAAGACACACTCACAGCTGTCCTTAAACATCATATGTAGTTATACAATGTACAAAGCACAATTTCAATGTCATGTAACAGAGGATCATTTATACTCCATCTCTGACATACTGCAGTTAAAGCAGCATTATGTAATCATTGGGTGGCCCAATAGTTTTTTTTTTTTTGTAGGTATGCTAGGATCCTGGTATAACACTATGGAACTGTAAATCATTCTCATAAGTGGAAGAGTACATAAAGGTTGATGTGAGGTGGCCAATGGCATATGGCAATAATCACAGTCTTTTTAAGCAGGGATGGACTCAAACCACCTACCTATCTAATGATGTGGAAATAATAATATTAAGAAATAATACTCTGACATTATAAGAAAAGAAGATGAAGTTTTATTTCTCTAGTCACCAATAACAATTCTATTTTCCTATTTGCAAATAGGGAAGTATTATTCCAGAACTGTCATACTGAAAGAACACTTAACTAAAGTCTGAACCTTTGACCTTTTATGGCCAATTGTAATATGTTGATCTTGTGCTGTCTTACAATTTTCTGATTGTTACAAAGGTGTCACTTAATTTTAATTGGATATTCATAAGTTTTCTAAGAAATGACAACCATTTGATTTTTACATCAAATACCCTTAACGTATTGAGCAGTTTGTCATGGATAAGCTTTATCTAATAACAAATATGTGAAACAGTCCAGAAGTGCATGTTTATTAAAACAATACATTATTATACATTTTGCTTTGCAGAAACACTGAATTTCCAGCTAAGACAAATGACAGAGTACATATGCACATTAATTTTCCATGTGGAGTAATGAACCTCCTACCTATCTAGTTACAGAATCTAGAAAGCATAGTATTAGTTAGAAGCCGCCACAGGACTACTCTGACTTTTAAAGGGACAGAGTGCACTTTTGTCAGGATGAACTCATCACTGTGTTGCAGAGAGGGTATTTCTGAAAAAAAGTGGGGGAAGGGAGTTGTGTGCAAAGTTAAATGCATTTCATACCTCTCAAGTGTACCTCATTACAAGGAATGTACCTTATTTGGGGTCCTAAAAAGTTAATGCTCCTCAAAGTTCCACATTCTTTACCAAGGAAGTGGATATAGTACAAAGCAAAAGTCATACACAAGTTTCCCATGCTGAGAGTTGAACCTCTTACCTACCGATTTACAAATTCTAGAGAATAGTGTAAGAAATGCAAGCACCATGAGAAAAGTCTGGCTTGTAATGGGAGAGAGTGCAATTTTGTCATAATGACTTCATCACTGTGTTTCGGAGAGGATGTTTCATAAAAAGTGGAATACGGGAGCTGTGTGAACAGTTAAATGTATTCTTCTCAAGGGAAAAGGATACAGCACAAAACATTACACACACACAAATTTCCCATGTTGAGCATTGAACCTCCAGCCTATCTATTTATACAGTCTAGAGAGTATCACATTAGTTGCAACCTTCACAGGAGAGGTCAGACTATTAAAAGGAGAGAGTGCACTTTTGACACAATGACTCGTCATTGTGTTTCATTGAGTACATTTCAATAAAAAGTAGAAAAGGGAGCTGTGCAAAAAGTCAAATGTATTATTTTCAGGGGAAGTGGATACATCACCAAGCATTACAAACACTGGCACAGACATACAAGTTTCCTTTACTGTGTGTTGAGCTTGCTACCTAAATAGTTACACAATTTTGTGAGCACAGTATTATTTGCTAGCACCACAAAAGAAAACTGGCTACAACAATGTCAAATAGCACATTTTTAATTCTTGAAAATGTGATACGGTGTATTGCAGATTGTACAACAAATACATATGTGTGCACAACACAGTGTAACATCATGGTAATTGCCAGATGTAATTACATACTTGTCTACTAGCAATTAGATACTGTCCTATATGTACACTGCATTACTGTGAGGGACATTGGCATGTTTCACATTATGGGATACCACAGGCATCTGCTGTAAACTAGGGTTTTCCCAATCAAACTTTTGTGCGACTTCATGGCAGGATGCTTGCATACTGGCATTTTCTCATACTTGCACTATGTGCATTGGTAAGACAAACATGAAAGTCATATGTAGGACAGTGTATTGTATAATAACAGTGATGGATCATACGAGAATATGTTAACCAAATTTGTAACACTGTTGCAAGCATAAACACTGTAGAGCACAAGTCCATTTAATAACTGAATTAATTGAGTTAACATCATTCTGAAATGAAGATAACCTGTTGAAAAAATTAATATAGACATAGAAATGTTATGCAACCTGAAACGATAATTTGATTTTCTTTTTTATGTTACTGTTTGTGCACAGAGCTGCCAAGCTGAATTGCACTGTTGATGGCAAAGTATCAATGCATTTGTAATCATATCTTGAAGCGATGAAATTAAAATGGGAATTAGTAGTATTCTTGTACTCTATGTTGCTCTGTGTCAACTTTTGTGCAAAGGTCAGTATAAGACAAGCTTCATAACAGGCAGCAGGCACATTAATACAGTAGTAGGATAATGATGTGTTGAGGAAAGTTGTAACCAAGATTTACAGCCACAGGAGTTAGACAAAACATACTGATACATGTTTTCTTCCATCTGGATTTGAACCTTTAAAGCTTTGCAAAAAAAAAAAAAAAACATTTCTATATGAGCAGGAAGTCATACTTCCGATAGTTGACACTTGACAGCAGCAGCAGACTTCAGCAAATGTGAATGCATGTAGTCATCTTCATTACCCTATTGACTATTGTAATCTGTAAATCCAGCGCTTCAATTTGTTGAAAAGTGCATTTAACTGAACATGCATATCTAAGTACAGAGACGCAAGCTACAACAGATTAATGCTTCCCAAGGCAATAAAATCTCATGCTATTGCAATAAACTGTGCAAATCCATCTATCCTTATTTCCATTTGTTGCCCACATATGCAGAGGCAGTAGTATAATGGTACAGAAGGGATACAGTGCATTGATTGGATGAGATGGAACCAGGGACAGAGTAGTTTTTAACAGAAGAAGGATATTGTTGGCTCATAACAATATGTAGCCAACAGGTACATATACAATATTGTACCAAAAACAGTCAGTAAAACTTAACTAACTGCTGGATTAGAATTTGTGAAAAGGTCAAAAATGTGTCTATACACGTGAGCATAATCACATCACACCACCAAGGAATTACTACGTCATAACATTTAATAAACACAGTTGAAGCACAGTCTCAACTTACCGAAGCAGAAGTGGTGAACAGAGAGATACCTACAGATGCAGAGAGGAATACCGAAAATGTGTTATGTTGGACATGTAGGAACATCTGTATGATGTTTTAGTCTTATTTATTAAATCATCATTAATGTGTCATTCTCCGTACAATAAAATGCTTGCCATAGGGACAAATAAGTGGTAGGAGAGTATAGAAAACATGAAGGCATAAGCAGGATGAGGTTGTCTTAATACATGCCTCTGTTGGGGCTGTAATATTTTTGTAAATGAGCATGCTAAGGAAATGATGTATATGGAGAGAAATACAGACATTTACAGTTAAATATATAATATAAATATGACATGTCATGAGTTAATAAATTGACCATCAATTATCGAACTCATGACACCATGCAAAAACATCAGTTTTCAAATGGGGAAATTATCTCAGCAAGCAACATAGGAAGTCTTGCTTCACTACATCCAGAAGCCTAAGAACTGCTACGTTAACTGCTTCACAATAGTGTCTTTAGTCTGCCTTTACTCTGCATTCTCACAGTGCAGTGGATGTAAGCAAATGTGCATGAAAGTAACTGGACCACTGAAGATTAAATTGCAATCATCGGCTTTTGCAATAAAACATTAAACGGCTTTCACTGTCACTCACCATTGTTACACTGTATTAACCTCCACACAAATGCCAATAGCATAAAGTGAAGAATTTTCCATGGGCCATTTCTAGCCATGTGTGTTGTGTGTGAATTTTTTTTTTACCAGATTAAATGTTTGAAAAAAGGGTGATAGGACAGTGGTGGAAATGAGGCTGGCAAGCAGAGGGTAGGACACAAGGAAAGTAATACAGGGATCTGCAGGAGGGTGGTGATGGAGCACCAGTCCTTTGCACTTCTTTACAACATAAATGTACAATTGCATACACAATTTAATGACTTTGGAGATTCACCACATTGGTGATGGGTGAGAACAACATAATAATGTTTAATGTCTAATTGGACCAAATCAAGTATGTCAAAATGCCACATAGGTGAAGTAAGGAACATTGTATGAGGCAGAATTTTTTTTGTGGGACAAGTGCCCAATTTTTATTTTATTTATTTTATTTTATTTTTTCATATTTTTTTGGGGAGGGCAAGTGCTCATTTTCTTATTTATATTTTTTAGGGGGGGGGGATGTTCAGAAAGGTGCTTAGGAATGAGATGGTCAGGTAAGTAGGGTAGATTAGGAAAAGTAGAAACATATAGGACATACAAGACAGACAGGGATAATGATAAAGACCAAAGGTTGGGGGACACAATAATTGAGAATAGGTAGGAGTCATTGGAGGTGCACCCATGTCTAGCTTGAGAACAGTACAAATCTAGTTTTCATCCTCAGAGCTTTCATCACTGCATCTTGCAGCAGCTTCCTGGGTCAGTGCTGGATGTGGCACCATCTTTGCCATCTGATGCAGAACCTTTTTGACTCTGCCAATATGTGCAGTGATGCACCTTTCCATGATATCCTCCACCAGCCCTATCAACTCCTGCCTCGTGACAAAATCACTGCCTCCACTGGTACTGCTCCTGGAGGGTACCAATACACCAGCATTCGGGCAGAGCTACCTGACACAGTTAGAGCAAGTAAGTCAGACATTGTGTAGGCAACACTGGCAGGTTATGAACCTGAAGTGCTGCATGCTAGTGTTGCCATCTGTGGAGGTATAGTTGACTGAGCCACAGTGGTCAGTATACCTCTATATGTTGTTGACCATTTATTTTTCAGCAGCAAGGTATGCAGACAACAGTATGTTAATAAATTAACCACCCCCCCAAAAAAAGTGATAATTAGATACATGGCATGTCACATTGCTATATTTTTCAATAAACTTTGGCAATACATTATGATAATTTACTATTGTATACCTTTGCCACATCCATATATAATGGAAATCCTTATTAATGTGTCAAAAAATAAACAAATCTTACAGTTATGATATAACAAAGGCAGTCATTATTTCTCTATGGCAGATATGACATATACATTCAAAGGTAATAATTGCAAAGACATTTACTGAACTGTTTCTGACATGTTATTGCTAATATTTTATAATACTTATCCAGTAATAAAAAATAACTGCTGCTTCTGGTTATTCAAGCCACACAGATTTAATCTGATGTTTTCATTGCCTAGTGCAAGTGTCAGTAGTTAATGAGGAAGACATGCCTGCTTGAGATCAAAGTTGACATATGCCTCTTCAACATGCTAGTGATTGTGGAAATGAAAAAATATTTCTGGCTTGAATTTTGATCTGAGTCATACTTTCCCCATGCCACTCTCCACAGTGAGATAATCTCTGCTGGTGCACCTCATGGTTTGCAGCTATTGAATCTGCAGCTGTACAGTACAAAAAGGAAAGAAATATATATGAAAGCATAATAAGTACCTCCACTAGATTTCTAGATCATTAATGCCATATCATAGACAGATTATTGGTTAGTATACCTGCACAAGTGAGGGGTGTTTGCAGTCCTAAATTCTACCTCCCATTGTGTTAGGAAGTCCTGCTTGTGCTTCTTAAGGTCACTATAGAGTGGTGACAACATTTTTCACCAGTTCTGTGGAATACTAGTTGCACTGTAGAAAGCCTTGGCTAAGGTATTTAAAGCCTCAGCCTTATACTCAGAACTGGCATAATCTCCCTGAGCCAGCCTATGGCTGTGGCACTTCACAAGGAGTGCCACAAATATCCTTGACTTCTCAACTCCCCACCTTTGGTCTTTAAATTTAACACCATTTTCTCCCTTGCCAGCCATATTTGTAAAGGTCAGGCTAACAATATCTGTCTGAATTGGTGCCTGATTCAGATCTCTCAGATTACTGGTTGCGCTTAAAGTCACACAGCCTTGCTAACTGGATTTATCAAATTGAAAGGCGATGGATTCCTTGCGGGTACATTGGCACTACTTATATCACATAATACACAATAAAAGTGTGAAACATGGAACTGAGAGTTGCCATGTCTGATGTTTAACTTACTGACCCAGATTCCAATGTTCAACAATAGAATGGTTAATGGCATGGCTTTTACTCTTTGCAGTTTGGATGGAGAAAGAAGATGAATTGTGACATATTGTGATGTTGGGGTTTATACAATATTAAAATATTGTTGTACCAGATGGAAAGTGAACCCATGGGATAATGAATGGAAACAATGAAGCTTAACTTATTAACATTTCCACTGGCAAACTAGTTTTTAAGCACGGAAATAAGAGGTATACTAATTTCAGAATGGATGAAGATACACTTCAGAGAGGCCTGTATAAATGTGATTTTAATTAGTCCTGAGAATGAATGCAGTCCTATGTAAAAGTCACTATTCCTGTTTGTAATATTTCAGATGAATGAAGCTGGATGAGATGAATAATACATAACTGTCGTAAATTGATGATTATAACAAAAATATTGTGCCCATTATATGTATGCAAGTTAATTTTATATTAAATATCATCATTGTCATATTTAGGAAATCTGACACATATTATCATGTGGTTATATTGAAACATTAATGAGATATGCTAAATAGAGAAGTTTACTTATGCAAACATTACTGATACGTTGCTTGTAAGAAACATTATCATAGCTCATTATTTTTACAGTCCTAATCAAAATGTTGTGAGAAATGAGATTTTACCCATTTTGTAAAACTATTTTTAGAGGGATTAAAAATTTTAATCAGAGTGTGTTCTTTCGCTAAGCTCACTGAGCTTACACCTTGTGCCAGAGAGCTAGTTATGTACTAAATATAATTTCTTCACTCAGTACTGTCCAGAGTGCTGAGGAAAATTAATCATTACCAGGTGTGTTTGCTCTACAAAAGGCAGCTTAAACTATTTTTTCACTTTTTTGCTTAGGCAGTGAACCATGTTTGTGCACTAGCAAGCAGAGAACAAATGCAAATTAAAATTAAAAAAAAAAAACATATTGCGAATAATTGTAATGTTATCTCTAACAGGAGCATCATGTACCTTATCACACTAGTTACACCTTATGCCACAGTGAAAGTTACTGGAAAGGGGTAGTTTATTCACTGACTACTGTCCAGAGTACCAATGCCCACACAATGCTGTCAGGCTGGTTTGCGCTACACATGGCAACTTAGACTCATTTTTTCACTTTTTTCCTTAGGTAGTGAACTGTGTTTGTATGCTGCCAATTGGAGAGCAAATGCAGATTAAAACACAAAATAAAAATATATATATTATATACAGAAATAAGTGCAATATCATCTATACACTGGATTTGAACAATGCCTCCTGTGCCTTATTTCACTGAATTAACTTCATTTAAACCCTATGACACATATCTGGACATCTGAAGTAGTCTGTTACTTTAAAGTCTGAGGTTAATACAGAATTAGAAATGACACAAGACACCAAGGCTCAAACTTAACAATTTATTAAGCAAAAACTTACTAAATAAATAGAAAAACTAGTAAATCATGTACTTACAAAAATATGCATAAACAAAATCATCTTTGCCACTGATAGGGAGACTTCAGTCCTATCCAGTGCAGCTATCTGTTCAGTCAAGGCAAGGCCGACACTGGCAAATGGCTCTAAGCTCAGTTCAGGCTGGTGCTGTGATCAAATCCGGATGATGATGATTCCCATTTTAGCTTTTGAGCTTTTTATAGTCTTGAACAAACAACAGAGTCAGCTAATGACATATTGATCACAAGCTCATCATGAGTTAATGGAATATTGTAGAAAATATGACATTACAAGATCATTATGAGTTGATGGAATAGTTTAGAAAATTACAGATAATTTCCTAATTTGTAAACAAGTCTCATAATGTCTGGTCTTATGCCTTACTTTCCTTTTTCAAAGAACAGTTAGCTCACAAACTTGTGATATAGTTTTTCCTTGAAATCCCCATATTCTTCTAAACATCTTTTAAGCTGATAAACAACTTATAGGTTAACAGAAGTTTAGTAATACCAGTAATCAGTGAGCAAGGCCTGCTCTTAAGCATATTATATTGTTACAATATTAGCAGCATATAGTGAGGTAGTGGCATGTCAGATCTAGCAATAATCAATCTAGCAATAATTAAACATACACAGTGATATGTGGCTCGAGGCATAACACAAACTGGTAGAATGTGTGGATCCGTCACAGGCCACCCTTTGCATCGAGCAATGCACGCTGTGTATCCCTTATAAGAGTAAAAATTGACATCAGTTTGTACCTTCTCATCACTTTACAGTAAATGCAGCATGATATTAAGCAAAATAACACTGAAACTATCGTTGTCAAAAGCAAAGGATGCAATAACAAATTAAACCACACTGAAGCCTTAGATGACCACATAAAAATATTATACCAATGCGAAACAGTTATATCCTATATTTCATTTGCAAGTTTTACAATGGTACCTCTGTCTTTAATCATTTTAATCACTGTTTGATGCGCATCATTTAGTGTTTTATTTAAAAGTCGCAACACTGTTTGTCCTTCCTGTTTAATCTGTTGAAAGTCCGGGTGGACTAGAGATGGCCATCTAAAAGTGTGTAATGGTTCTATGCTAGCATTAAATGCGATGTCCATCCATCTAGTCAGTCTAATAAGTTTTCCAGTACAAAAATCAATAATTGCATGGATATTACTTTTACAGTATGCTCCACCAGTTGTAATTATCCCATCACTCCAGGCTAATTTACAGGAGGATATCACACAAACAGTGGTATCATTTAATTGGTAGATGTCTGTACCATTTACTACATACCTGTGCCAGGTGCATTTCCAAGTTCCATTATGTAAGCATGGGTGAGGCTTCCTTTTTACCATCATGCATACCCACCCCTAGGGCCAGGTCTCACAACATGCCAAATTAATGGGTACATCACTATAATCAATTAAAGTAGACTCAATTTGAGGTACCCACCAATTATTTCCAAATTGCAAGGGCAATGTAACAAATGGCCAGGCCTGCTTTGTCCCTTTTTTGCTAGCAAGATAGTCAAAAATCAGTATACAAGACTTATTTTCACATGCAAAATCTATTGGCTTTAACCAATGATATAGTTTTAGTTCCCTTTGCCAATGGGCTGCCTTTTTAGCCCCCCAAGTTTGAGTGAATTGCAAATATTGCTGGTTGGCAGCCAACTGAGATAAGATACAAAAGGTCTGATTTACTTTTGCTGTGAGGTTATTTAAAATCTGTTTTGTATATGTATCTCTATGTTAAATCCACCTCCACAAGACAGTTTGAGTTAAAATACCATCTACAGTTCTTTGTTCCAGTTCGGGATCATGGTCTGCTATTAGCTTAAAGGCCATATTTAGGTCAGTGCCCAAACTGCTCAATTTGCTACATAGGATATCTATATTTACACTGTTTAGGAATCCAGTCCCTGTTCCGACTGCACCTAGTGCAGTACCAAGAATACCTGTAACATCACGTTTATTCCTTTTATATTTGTAATGTCTGTATTTGATATGCAAGGAATTAACTGGCCATAATTGTACAATTTTACAATATGGATACCTGGTAGTAATATTAACTGCTGACATGTTAACTACCATTTTAATACGTTGTATAACTCTAGCACTACTTACAGTTTTACATCCTCTGGTATACCTTACCACATGTCCCAAACCATCAAATACAGTTGAACTATTGTCCATGGCATATATTTCCAAATTCGGAGATAGGGTTTCCGCAGTGTCATTTTCCCTTTGAAATTCAGCTATGCAGGAGAAATCTAATGGAGACTTGGCTAGTGGAAATCCTGATTCATTTAGCCTTTGGTACAAACCTCCAAAAGAGTTGGAAACACATTTTACAGGATGTCTATCACAGTTCAGTTTACATACAGTTGTAATGTTCTTCGTCTGAGTGATGTTCCAAGTTAAGGCAGGTTTAGGTGTCACCGCATATAGATCATCTCCCAATTTCCAATAAAAGTCACAGTCCGCCGTTAAATTTGCAACATCTTCCTCTTCGAATAGAGGGATTGGATCAAGACAGTCATATGGTCCATCTAAGTTTTGTCGTCAGAAAAGGTTGGCACCCTCCCAGACAGTGGCAATAATCTATGGAGAGGAAAGTACAATGGTTGTTTAGCAGAATCAAGTAATACTAAAACAGTATCACCAGGTCCATCACAAATCACAGTCCCATGTTCATTTGGCTGATTGGGTGTGGTCACTATAACTTTCATTCCCAGCCATTTGCTTGGTTTATTATCAGTCTTGTAGTAAAATAACAGCATCTTGATGCATACAAATTTCTACTAAAGGTTGTTCCTTTTTGAATCATCTGTGTCTTGTTATCTAAATTGATAGCCTTCACTATCACTTCTTGTTCTGGCTCCCATAATGTAAAAACCTCCCAACTTTCTCCTAATAGTCCTTTTTGCCCCCAGTGCCAATTTTCTGGGAGAAAGAGTTTCCAACCTGTCTCAACTAATACTATATTTTGTGCTGGCACTCTTTGTTCAGTCAATGTACATAGCCAGAACTGAGTTTGATCAGTATTTGTCAAAAGAGGGTATATGGCATTTGGGTTCAGCTTTTCTAGTTTTAAAATACAACAGTTGGACCGAATGTCATTTATATGCATTTGCAAATGGGTTCCTTGATGCTTTTGGGGCCTATTATTCAGCTGGCTCACAGCTAATTCTAATACCTTTGCCCAGCCTCATAACATTCCATCATTTGTATTCTTTCAGATTTGTTCTTTAAGAAGCTCATTATACCTTTCAATTAAGCCAGCAGCTTGAGGATGATATGGGATACGCAGCACCCACCGGACTCCATTTTCCTTTGCCCATTCTTGAACCTCTGCTCCGGTAAAGTGACTGCCTTGGTCACTTTGGATTTCACTGGGAATCCCATATGTCATACATAATTTATTCAGTCCTTTTAACACTGCTTGCTGGTTTGCCTTTTTGCATGGGGACACCATTAGTAATCCTGAATAAGTGTCCACCATCATTAGGCAATATTGCTGATTTTGATCCAGTGGTAAAGGATCAATAAAGTCTATTTGCTAGATTTGTTCTGGACGACTATCTCGGTGAATGTGTCCACATGCTTCTGCTTGCAGTTGCTTTTGTTTATTTCTTTGGCAGATTTCACACTGCTTTATAACATCTGTAGTTATTTGTTTATTCAACTGCATACCATGCCTTCGTGCCCATTCTATTGTTGCATCTCTTTCCAAGTGCCCACTCAGATCATGGGCCCATCTTGCCATGCTAGCACTTTTGGCTTTCTCTTTAGCAACACGTACCGAGGCCATCTTATCTACCTGCTGGTTATGCCTCCTTCCATTTGTTACAAGTGATGCATGGGCATCTACATGTCCAACACTGATTTTGCATTGTTGAGCTTTTTCCCAAATCCGTTGCCAATCTTCTGAACCTCCCCATAGAGGTCTGCCATGGATCTTTCAATTCTGTTGTTGCCAGGCAGGTAACCAGGTTGTCAGTCCCTTAAAAATTGCCCAGCTGTCAGTATAGATGTACACTTCATCTCCAGCTGATAAACTGTTGATGGCCAGGGCAACAGCTCGTAATTTTGCCTGATTATTTGAACTGGCAGTGCCTTCGCCAAATAACACAGTTTTCGTTCATGGGCAATAAGCCACCGCAGTCCAGGTCCTACCATTTGATCCAATTTTAGCAGAACCATCTGTTAACCATGCATGTTTCTGTTTTTCTGCATCTAAATTATCAAATGGTAATGCTTCGGTGATTGGGGATTTTGGAAGCTCATGTCGCTGTTGTTCTGTCACATCAGCATCATCCAAAATTACCAGTCCAGCCAACTGTTGTTGTACTTGAGATACTCCAGGCACGATGTTGGGCCTTTCCTGTAAATACCACTTCCACTTCTGTACAGTCAAAGATTGTGCTATTAGAGTTTTCATCAAATTATTATCTCGTAACCACTCCTGGATTGGGTAATCTATTTTAACTGCCACTGTTTGTTGGTTAGCTATTCCTTTCACATGAATCAATGCTGTGTACACTGCTAGCACATGCTGCTCAAGGGAGCTATATCTCACCTGCACTCCAGTCAGGGATTTGGACCAAAATCCCAAGGGTCTCTTTTTTCCAGTGTCATCCTTCTGCCACAGCCCCCAAGACATAATATTATTGGCAACTGTTAATTTAAGGATAAAAGGTTGCTGTGGATCAACTGGGCCCAGCCCCACACTCTGCTGTAGGGCCTTTTTTGCTTCTTCAAAAGCTGTTTTCTGCTTGGGACCCCACTGAAAGTCACATTTTTCCTTGTTACATAATGAATGGGTCATAAAATCAGTCCGAGGTGAGGTACAAATGCTTTCCAAAAGCCCATTGCTCCCAAGAAGGCCTGTGCATGCTGTTTCGGTTTTGGGACTGCAATTTTCTGAATACTCTCTAGTGCTGCTGCAGGAATTTCCCTTTTTGCTCCATTCCAAATCATACCAAGGAATTTTACTGATGTCCCTTGTTGTGTTTTATTCTCATTTATAGCCCATCCTCTGTTTTGAAGGTGCTGAATTACAGTTTTTAGTGCAATATTCACATCAGATTTTTCTCCAGTAATTATTATGTCATTAATGCAATGGAAAATAGTCACTTTGTCCAGCTGTAACTTGGCTAGGTCTCTAGCCATTAGTCCATGACACAGGGTAGGGCTGTGCAGATATCCCTGTGGTAACACTTGGAAGTTATACTGCCTCCCCTCCCAGGTAAAAGCAAATTGGGCTCTGATTTCTTCTGCTATTGGAATGGAGAAGAAGGCATTTGCTAAGTCCAAAACTGCATGATATGATCCAGCAGATGAAGACAATCTTTTCATGATCATAACAATGTCTGGAACAGCTGCCGCTAAGGGTGGGGCCACCTTGTTCAGACCTCAATAATCTACAGTCATCTGCCATGATCCATCAGGTTTTTTTACTGGCCGTACCAGACTGCTGAATGAACTCACTATTTGCTCAAGTATGCCAACCCGAAGCAGTTTTTAGATCGTCTCAGTGATCTCAGTGTGCCCACCTGGGATATGATATTGTTTGATGTTTACTATTGTTTTAGGTGTGGGAATATAAAGCGGTTCCCACTTAGCATTGCCTTGGACTACAGCCTTAACTGCATTGACTGAACAATGCCACACTCCAAACCTAAATGTCCCTACAGTGTTTTTTAAAGTTCTACCCTTTAACACATTTATTCCTAAAATGTGCTCAGGTACTGGAGCTATTACTGCTTCAATGAAAATAGGAATACCATCCACAAAAGCTATCTTAACCTTGATTTTGGTACCTAGTGTTTTTTCCCCTCCATAACCATCAGTCTCTACATATTGTCCACAAAATTTACAGGGGTTGCTGGCAAAAATGGTTATTTCTGATCCTGTGTCTACCAGAACCATTAGATGTTGTGGCCCTCCCCTCCAAAAAATGGTAAGAGTGTCAGTCCCCAGGTGTAATTGCTCTTACTGTACCCCTAGCTACTGGGGACCCACCTACTAGTCAATTTGTCTCAGTTTTTTTAACCGGGGTTCTTCATTCCTTTTTTCCCCAATCTCTCTCATCATTAAATTCCCCCTTTTGTCACTGTGCTAGCTCCTCATCAGTAGGGATGTCAGGATATAATTGATTCCACTCTACCTTTCCATCAGTGGTACTTCTGGTTGGACTTTTTGTAGAGGTTTGCTTTTTGGCTGCAGAGCCTGAACCTTTCTCTTTTTGTTTTTATTTCCATTTTTTATATAATTTTTCAGTAGCTATCCCATCTATTTCTGCAACTTCTACCCCCACCTTAATAGATCCAGAAACATTTGCTTTCATGTGACTTTTCACTAGATTTATCCTTTGACTTCTCTGCATTTGCTTTCCTAGCTCTTTTCTGTTCCCTCTCTTCCACCAATTCTGCTATTTGATTAGAAGTGACTATTACATCCCATATCTGCTGACCCACGCAGCCCGCTAAGGCAGCCATTAGCTGCCCTTTCCACCACTGCGGTGCATTTTTAATCAACTTACTCCTCATATTGCTGGTCATTATTTGTGCATCTGGTCCCTTTGGAAGCACTACTGCCCCATTCTTTAATTCCAGTGAATAAATGGCAGTCAACATAGCCATTTCTCTTAACTGCTGTATTGCCTCGTTTTCCAAGGCTTATGTTCATCAGCTACTGCTGTAGCATCAGGCCAAGTAGCTTGGAAAGCCATGGCTAACCATGCCACCAGTGTACTCACCTGGGGATCATCATGATTAATATTATTTACTAACTGTTTTAACCATGGGTGAAACACCAAACATGCACATTGGTGAATTTCTTCGGTGTTTAGAGTCACTGCTTTTCCCCCTGTATCCCAAACCCAAAGAAACTACACTAAAACAGTTTCCCCTGGCTTTTGCTTATAGATTTCGATTATATTTAATAATTCAGCTTGAGTATAACTCTGCACCTCAACCCATTGTTGTGGCACCGCCCCCCTCCCCCCAGTATACTGTCCCTTTTTTTCAATAGCTGGGCATGCCTCCACCGATGGGGAATTTACTATTTCAAAATCACTATCACCCTCATCAGTTGAGGGGAGATCACCTTTCCACTTCTCGGGGTCAAACTCTGCCTTACACAGCAAAGCACGAACCTGAGACCTTGGGGGCAGGCGACATCTTCTTTCATTTTGCTGTCTATGCTGTTGAATTATTCAAGTAGCTAAAGTCACTGAATTAGATTTCCATTGTTCAGCTTCCTCTCCTGCTTTGACAAGTGCCATATCTGCCTTTTCTGAGGCATCTCTATCCATTCTGTGTGTATGAGCATGTTCTTCACATTGCTCTTCTAACTCTAAAACGTTTTCTTTTAGTTTTCTACATCTCTGTCTAATTCTTGAATAGCCTCAAAGAAAAGCCATCCTGCTGCTCCCACCCCTTCCTTCACCTTTTTTCCCTTATCATCTAATTTTAGTTCCGATAAAGCTTTAGCTAGACTATCGGGGTCTGCCTTGGGCCTTTCTTGCAAAAGTTTTGGGGAAAGAGGGGGAAAAACTTGACTTAGCACCTTAGCAAGAGGATCCCATTTCCCAAACAGTGTTGGCATTATAGTACCAATGTCCACCTTATTTGGGGTTCTTGACCCAACATCCTTCTTGCCTATGCCTACATACTTAAAAGGAAAAAACATTGGTTGTAGTGACATTTCCACTGCAAACCTCAGACCCTGCTCGCTGTGTCAAATGAACTATTCCGTTACTTTAAAGTCTGAGGTTAATACAAAATTAAAAATGACACCAAGGCTCAAACTTAACAATTTATTAAGCAAAAACTTACTAAATAAACAGAAAAACTAATAAATCATGTACTTACAAGCATATGCATAAACAAAATCATCTTTGCCACTGATAGGGAGACTTCAATCCTATCCAGTGCAGCTATCTGTTCAGTCAAGGCAAGGCCGACACTGGCAAAATGGCTCTAAGCTCAGTTCAGGCTGGTGCTGTGATCAAATCCGGATGATGATTTCCATTATAGCCTTTGAGCTTTTTATAGTCTTGAACAAACAACAGAGTCAGCTAATGACATATTGATCACAAGCTCATCATGAGTTAATGGAATATTGTAGAAAATATGACATTACAAGATCATCATGAGTTGATGGAATATTTTAGAAAATTACAGATAATTTCCTAAGTTGTAAACAAGTCTCGTAATCTGGTCTTATGCCTTACCTCCCTTTTTCAAAGAACAGTTAGCTCACAAACTTGTGATATAGTTCCTCCTTGAAATCCTTATATTCTGGTAAACATCTTTTAAGCTTATAAACAACTTATAGGTTAACAAAAGTTCAGTAATACCAGTAATCAGTGAGCAAGGCCTGCTCTTAAGCATATTATATTGTTACAATATTAGCAGCATATAGTGAGGTAGTGGTATGTCAGATCTAGCAATAATCAATCTAGCAATAATTAAACATACACAGTGATATGTGGCTCGAGGCATAACAAAAACTGGTAGACTGTGTGGATCCATCACAACATCTGTCAGGTACATTAGTTGCAGTAAGTACTATCATTGGTGCTGAGAGCTGCTCAACAATGACTGGCATATTTGCTCTACAAAAAGCAGCTTAGAGTAAATTTCTCATATTTTTCCTTAGGCAGTGAACTGTGTTTGCATGCTGCTGAGTGGAGATCAAATGAAAAAGGCATTAAACAAAAATATATGCTTGAAGAAAAAAAGCTGACAGTAATTTAAATGCAAAAAAAAAAACACACCAACTGAAGAAGCAGTCAAAGGTAAAGGAAAGAGAAGATTCTTTAATCCATAATATACATCTGTCCTGGTACCTTGGCAATTCACCTTCAATGGAATGTGTTACTCAGGATATTTGTTCCATTTAAGGCGAATTGCCGAGGTACCAGGACAGATGTATATTATGGATTAAAGAATCTTTTCTTTACTTTACCTTTGACTGCTTCTTCAGTTGGTGTGTTTTTTTGAACATTTTGGTGGTTTTTGTGGTTATCGTAGTAATTTAAATGCAGTCAGTGGGTATATGAAACAATGATCAGAGCAAGAAGTACATACAAGTAACACATTCATCCTTCTCACATCTCATTGCAAACTCAGAAATGTACTTTGTGGAACACAAATAAGACTTGCAGTTAATGACAAATAATGTGAACGTGGACACTCATTAGCTCACATGTTGTTAGCAACACTGACAATGTTTGAAACAACATCATAATGGTACCTCAAAATGTGATTAAATAAGTATTCGGACCACCCTCTGTAAAATTATCACTTAAGAGGATTTGAACCCTCAATCAGCTGTTCTTTTTCACTAAGCTCAGTGCACTTACACCTTCTTTCACAGAGAAAGGTATCTAACAGGTGTTTTTTCTTCACTGAGTACTATCCATAGTACTACACAATGCTGACAGGTCGGTGTGCACTACATAAGGCAGTTTAAAAATACATTTTCACTCTTTTCCTTAAGCCATGTAAGTTCATTTCATGCTGCCAAGTGGTGCACAAATACAGAAGGCAATATTTATCAGAAGCATTCACACAAGTGTTTTGGAATAACAACTTGAAGAAACATGAAATGAATCAGCGTGTATATCTAGCAATGAGTAGAGCTACTACTGCATTACAGTGCTATATTCAGCCTTCCCACATCTCCTTACCACATCAGTACTATCATATATGTCTCACAGTATCAGGACTTTAATTAATGCTATGAGAATGGAAAAGGGCACATGGAACAACAGAAATGCTTTCATTGTTCACGCAACATACACAATTAATATTGACATAATTTGAAATGACTTCTCTGTCTGTCACTTTCAGTCAATACTGACCATATTTGA
Organism: Protopterus annectens; assembly: GCF_019279795.1. Taxonomy (NCBI): domain Eukaryota; kingdom Metazoa; phylum Chordata; order Ceratodontiformes; family Protopteridae; genus Protopterus; species Protopterus annectens. The sequence goes on along the minus strand of NC_056739.1, from coordinate 1,785,670,338 downwards.
GTTTCCCACATCAACACATTCATACACCAGTGTGTCAAGATTTAATATAACCTCCCCTAGTAAAATGATCTGTGAACAGGTTTGAACCCTGCATCAACTGTAATGTTTCTTTAAGCTCAATAAATGCACACATTGTGCCACAGAGATAGTAGTGTGACAGCTTGAATTTCTTCATTCAGCACAGTTTACACTGTTGAGGAAAGTGCAACAATTTTAGTCTTCATTACACTACTGATGGCATTCCAAATAAAACTTGTCAGTTTTGACCTTGAGCAGTGGACTGCTGTTCACTGATACTGACCACTGCCAGTTAACATAGCACAATTCCAAATGGCACACAAACAATAAAGGAAAAAAAAAAAGAAAAACATTAGAATCAAGTATTTTAACTGTACATTCCTGATGTATAATTAACTTTGATGTCTTGCAGGTGTTATTGATTTGAATCCTCAAACAAGTGTAGTAAGAACAATCATTGAAGAGTATTTCCCATATTTGCTCCAGACAAATACATATGCTTGCAAACAGAAAAAGCGTTTACATCTATTGATTATGTAACATTGTATCTAGTGACACTGAAAGTGAAAACTGAAACAAATTATGAAAAGTTTCCTTTCTTATTTAACAACAAATGTCTGGATGATTGTGATATTGGCAACAGTTAGGATACTCATGCACTTGCACAATATTAAACAAAGACTGCAAACACTACAGATGTATTCTTTATTTATTTATTTATTTATTTATTTTTCTTTCTCTTTCTTTCTTTCTTTCTTGTGCCTTATTCCCTTGTACGTGCTTTCTTCAGAGTAATTCTATCTCTCTTTTATTGCAGATGTTATCCGTATTAATGCTTAAAATACTGCATTTACAACAAACAGCATTTCTTACTGAGGTTCAATAACTGTGTTAATTAAAGGCAGCAATTGAAAATTAGGAATACAGCTCTCGTAAATCAATGTCCTTTCATACTCTTTGATAAGTGTATTTTCACTGGCACACCCTCAGTAAGTGTACACTAAAGAAAGGAGATTGTGAAATCCTGATTGCTCCTGTAGTCAGTAATCACAGACACCTGTAAGCCATTAGCATGTAGCACTCTCAGTACTCATCCTTGCAATGCTAGGGCATGTGCATGTAAGCATGTAGCTCCTTATACCATATTTGCTTTCTTTACATTTTAGTTAATATTGTATTCAGGAATGCTAATGATTTAACACCCCATTTGCATAGTCACAGGGCTCACAGGACTGACTGCACAATATAAAGATAATCATGTAGCTAATGCCCTTGTATCATAGTGGGGAGACTGTTTAGATCCAGAAAGCTTGATACTGCTTAATAAACACAACTCCTAGAGAATTATCTACTTTCTAGACTGCTTTATTTGTCAATGTATGTTGCTATTTCTTACGTCATGCTTTTAGTGTAACATTAAAGGGTGATTTGCACTGGCTGCTCAAAAGAATTTTTTTATCCTGTCATTGTTATATCTTTATATGCATATATCTTAGATGTCTGAAATATCTATATCTATATAGATAGAAAGATAGATAGTGAGCCAGCAATAAGTGTGAGTCATGACAAAGTACTAGAGAAATAGAGGAGGGTGTCTGGTTTTGGGGGGGGGGGTCCAACTTTCCAATGCCTTTTTTGTATGCCACCATTCATAATCTGCACATGTAAATGGGATTATTCTGTTTTTCTTGTTTCATTTCCATTGTGACACTTATCAACTTTCTTTCCTTTACCTTCCTCATTTACAGGGACATCTGGATTGCAGGTTGTCAGCCCACACCCACATGCTAAGCACACATTTGGTTACTGTTATTACTGTATATAAGGTAGATGCAAGTCTAAATAAGAGTAAAATTTGTGTTGCTTTACCATCTTCTAGAGTTTAACGTCTTTCATATCAGAAAAATATGTGATCAATTTTGTTTCATATTTCTCATTTTGTTGTGTTTTTTGCTTGTGATCCTGAGAATAGCACAATGGAACTCTTATGACCTGATGTAAGACTATCTGTAACCTCTGATGATGATGGTGGAGAAGAAGAGGCATGATCTGTGGGTGCAGAGATTCAGTCTGACACTAAGGTTGCAGCTCTCACATCCCTGCCCATATTTCAGATACAGCCAGAACGCCTATGCGTGGCCATGACATGGAGATGTCTGACATAGGACAGGTTGACAGTAACACAGTTGATCAGAGTAGTGTGGTCAGTCTGGTTACAGAGCTGGTAGCTTCTTCCAGTAGCCATTGTGAGGGCATGATACTACACAGGAGTGTTTGTAGAGATGCTCAAAGGAGGCCTGCTGTCCACTCTACCCTTGATTCTGGTATAATAATAGGTGCCACCAGACATATATGTAGAACCATAGTGGAAGGACAGGCATGTTCTACCAAGGCCTCAAAAGAGATAGTACTAAACATTGTGCATTCTGAGATGCATAACTCCCTGAACTGTGTAGCTGAATCCTTTTACAGGATGAATGATACATTGTATCAGGCACTGTCTGTGATGGAACATCTGCTGGGGGAGGGTGGGCATACATGTGGCCAGAGGGTCACTAAATCTTTGGCATTAGCAGATGTGGCCATCCAAGACCTCACTCCTGTAGAGACACTACTTCCACTGATCTGTCATTGATTGCAGTGTCCACACCCAGATGTTGTAGACCACAGGGTTGTGGTCCTGGACATAGTTGTGAGGACAGCTTTTCCAATAGACAACACTCACATTCATTTATTACCCTGACTTCTAGCCAGGGCTGTGAAAGTAGCAGTGCAACTCAGGGCAGAGGTGGTTCTTGTGATTAGAGTGACAGCACTGAACTGACCACTCTACCATGCATGGCTCATACCTATCTGAGATGTCAGGACATAGTGCTAATACATTGTGTTCATGCAGATCCACATATTGAAAGAATGCACTTGTTCATATCACCTCACACACTGCAAGCTATCTAAACAGTACTGTGGAGTGCTGTATATCTGTTGTTACTTGTCCTGAACACTGTAAATTGAGATAGATACATGCGTTATATAGTCGCACACATGCACTTCTTAGTCATAAGCCTTATTGTCCTACCACCCCACCCTGTGTAAGTGATGATGACTGTGGCCTGAACTTTGCAAATGTCTTTGTGACATGACTTAAGGTTGCATATATTTCTGATGCACACAGTGGATAGCTACTGCTTGCTTCTCACAAGCTTGTATTTATCTATATGCATTGCAGAAGAAATGTTTTTGATTTCTTCTTCATACTCATTTGAAAATTATTCTTTCTATAACTGTTGAACCTCATTGTATTTCAGTTAGCATTGTCATTACAGCACTTGAAGTATTAGGTTCTGCAGTCTTGCTTCTTGTTATGCTTGTGGAAATGAGGGTATAATTGGCCTGTTCCATGGTTTATACATGGTGGTCAATTGAATGCATGCTACACAGTATTGGTTATAACACATAACAGTATATTGTTAAAATCTGACATAGGATATATTAATGACATAAATGTACATCTCAGACAAATGCTCTGCTTAGGGGCATATTCATATTTACATGTGAGAGCAATTAGTTATATATTTTTTATCTTTGCAGGTTCCACGCTTAACCTTGTCATTACTACAGGTAAAAGTTGTGTCCCTGGGGGTTGTTCCTGTCTGATGCTATCAGAACACAGCCATTACATGGTTAGGTAATGATGTGGAGTTTGACAGGCATCCGTTTTCCAATTTGTCTGAGGGTGGGATCTTAGGACTTGACCTAGTTAGTGATTGTGTGTGTTGTCCTTTACATCTTATCCAGAGCCAGGGCATACTTTGCATGCCTCCGTCTGCCAGCACCATCTGCAGCTGGCAGTTACACCTCACTCATCTGTATCTGCTGATGCTGATGACCCTACCTGTGGTCAGTGAAACTCTAGTCCTGCCCCTTGTTGTCCTTGTTGAAGCTGTTTCCTGAAAATTATATTGTGTAACATGGCACAGACTGTAAGTATTTCTGCAGAGGTGGCTGGGTTGTTTTGCAGTATACCTGCTGATATGTCTGGACACCAGGACCTTGATTTATGTAATCTAAACATATATTCTATGATATTCCTAGTTTGAGTGTTGGCCTTGTTGTATCCTTGCTCAGAGGACTTTTTGGGTTTCTCATGGGTGTTATGAGACAGAACTCCAGTGCATAACTTGCATCCCCTATTCGATAACATTGAGGAATGTCACCCCCAATAGCAAACCTGGTGTACAACTCACAGGTGTGCCATATGTGTGAGTCATGAAAACTGCCTGGGTTACCTGCATAGACATTATATACAGGATGATCCCTTCAGCATTACAGACAACCTGGCTGTTTACAAAGTGGAAACATTTTCTGTTGTTCTCTTGACGAAGACTGAAACACTGAAGGTGGAGGCATGTCCATATTCACCAAGGATATTCACACCTCCAGGCTAATTGCCCAAAACAATGCATCTGAAATTCTCCAGGTGCAACTAACACTAGGTAAGACTGCAATCCAAATTGTAGCTTGCTACAGATCCTCCACCATGCCCCAAGATTCTCACTACACCTTTCTAAACATACTGGAAAATGTTAAGATACAACCAAACACCCTAATACTGGGTGATTTCAACTACCCTGCCATTAACTGGGAAAACTATTCGAGTACCAACACCTTTTCCCAATGGTTCTTGGAATTCATAAATTCCAATGCCCTGGATCAACTAATCCATTGTCCCACCAGGGGCTCCAATATCCTAGACCTAGTCATTACCAACATTGGAGATAGATGCTCCACACCAGTGGTCACCCACTCATTGGTCAGGTCTGACCATAAGCAAATCACCCTTTACATCCACATCCGACCCCCAACCCCCAGTAAGGAAACATCAGTAAAAAAACTTCTCCAAAGCCAACTTCATGCTACTCAAGTCAGAAGTGACAAACTTCAGGACACCCATGCAGACGGGAGCTGAAAGTTTGACTGATGAATCCTACACTAAGGCACTGTATGAACACATCCACTCGTGCATGAATCGTGTCATCCCAAATAGAACAAAGATACTCTCCTCCAAAAAAGGAAGCCAATCTGGTGGTTCCCTGCCATAAACAAACTATACAACAGAAGAAAGAAACTTTCAGAAAAGAGGAAAATCCCAGGATGCAAAAAACTCCCTTACCAGCCTCAGTAAGAAGCTGAGATTCCTTATAAAATCCTCCAAAGCTAGTTACGAAAATAAAATCCCCAAAGATTCCAAAGACAACCACAAGGCATTCTATAGTTATGTCAAGAATCTAAATGACAATGCTCAGATATGCTCTGAGCTACAACAGAATGGCATTAAATATACTGATCCCAAGGATATTGCCAATATCCTGGCAGATCGATTTAGTGCCAACTTCACCCCCCTCTCACCCCCTAAAAGGCCCATCTCAATACTAAAAGATTGCCAAATTCCGGTAATCACAACCACACAGGTAGAAACTGCACTCCAAAGCTAAGAATACAGCATCCATGGGACCAGATGACATCCTGGGCTGTGTACTACATGAACTACTAAATGAACTGGCACCTCACCTAAGTGTCATGTTTAATCATAGCCTCACCTCAGGCTTCATGGCCACTGAGTGGTGCACAGCTACAGTTATCCCACTCCACAAGGAGGAATCCACCTTGGATCCTGGGAACTACCATCCCATCAGTCTGACGAGCCTGATTTGCAAGGGCATGGAACACATTATCATGGAACGTATAAACAAAGACATTGCAACCTTCAAACACTGGACCCCACCCAGTTTGGGTTTGTGAAGGGCTGATCTTGTCTGCTGAACCTGATTGACTTCTTCAAATCAGTCTCTAGAGCTGTGGACGAGGGTAAGGCAGTTCGCACAGCCTATCTGGACCTTGCCAAGGCCTTCGACACTATCCTGCACTGTCGAATCATAGATAAACTTACTAAGCTAGGCATAAATCCCTGTCAATTGATGGGTTGCCAACTGGCTTACTGACCAAATCCAACTGTAAAAGTAGCCAACTCCAAATCCTGCTCCAGACAAGTGACAAGTGTAGTACCTCAGGGTTCAGTCCTGGGACCGCTCATGTTTGGCATCTACTTCTCTGAAGTACAGGCCAACACTAAGGGACTCTGGCTAACAAAGTTTGCAGATGACTGCAAACTGGGAGCCATTACTGAATCCCCAAATGATGTGGATATTCAACAAAAGGTCCTTACAGAAGCAGATGCTTGGTGCCAGAGCCATGAGCTTAAGCTTAATGCCAAGAAATGTACAATTATCCCCTTTGGGAAAAAACATGTACCCATGAATTACCACATAGGTGGCAGTACACTAAACACCGAAAGTGTGATGAGAAACTTAGGGACACAGGTGGACACTGGTCTCACCTTCGATAACCACATCACCACAACAGTCAGGAAATCCTTCTATGTGGCACACCTCATCACTAATGGATTTTCATCCAGAAAAAAGGAGGTCATTGTCCCACTGTACTCATCCTTCATTAGACCCATTATAGAGTACAACGCCCCATTAGGTATGTACCTCACAAGACATCTGGAACAGCTGGAAAGACCGCAGAAATACCTCACTAAAAGAATCACAGGCCTATCGCAGATGCCCTATACTGACCATCTAAAAAAATACCAGCTATACTCTGTGGCATATCGTCTACTCAGAGGTGATCTCTGCTTAACATACAAGGCCATGTCAAAGCCTGAGCTATTGGACATGCTCCACTTAATGAAATCCCAATCCCTCAGAGCCACATGCTCCAGGGATATAAACCTTGTCATCACAATGAACAAAACATGCTAGAGGGATAGGTTCCTGACCCAGAGACTCCCCATACTCTGGAATAAACTGCCCATACATGTCAAGCAGAGCACCTCCTTGGCCCTCTTCAAAAGGAACCTTGACGACTGGACTGGAGATAGGAAATTCACCCCGGGGATCACGTCAGTCACCCTGCTAGACAGGGGTCCAGGGAAGTAAATATTGTGGGAAGAAATATCCAGGGAATTGTTATGGCTTGGCTTGTATCGGCCCTAGGGTCTATAGCTTAGTACCAACTTATGAACTTATGAACCTATGTACATCCTTCCTCATTTTAAAGGTAGACCTTTTTCTGTTATTCTATGTTTTTATTTCTGTGTGTGTGTGTGTGTGTGTGTGTGTGTGTGTGTGTGCGTGTGTGTGTGTGTGCAAACTATGGCCTCCAACACTGCAGGGAAGTCTGCTACTGCATAGACCTTCTGCATGGTTCTCCCTCTCTCCTGGGGTAGCATATGAAACAAATGTGATCCCTTGTAGTAGCACTGTATTTAAAAAGTGATGCAATATTCTTGAAGCTAATGTCTATGACACCCCTAATATATCACCTGCAGATCTCTAGAAAGCGCCAGTAGGTAATATACATAATACTAAACATAAATTTGTTTCCACTGGGATGATTCCTCTAGGATTTCCCTGATGCCCGAGTTAGGGGGCAGCAGAGGTTGCATGTTTCCTCTAGCGTTTCCCTGTCCACCCTGTATCTCTCAGCAATTTCTTTGTCATGCAATCCATGATAAGTCAAACAGGATCTAAACACCCTTCTTCTTCTTTTTGCCCACATTCCTACAGCAGCAGCACCTTGATTTAAAATCTGTTGCACATGCAGCATAATAATAATGACAGCAAACCTTAACATTTTTTTTCTAAGTGCAACCATGCCTGTATTCTTAAAAGCCTGCATTGAGTGTAGATGATTGCTTAATAGCTTACCGAATAGCTGCACCAAACTGGATCAGTTAATTAGCATGTACTTTGGCTGTTCACACTGTCATTAACATATTCTGCTGTTCTCTTTGTTTGATGGCTCCACGCAATGTGTATAGCCATTTAATGAATACCTAATAGTGCTCTATCATATAGCTGTTAATGAATCTGGCCCACAGTGTTAAATAATGTAAAATATCTTTACTCAAAATACAGTTACTGTTGTTAAACTTGCATTAGAAGACACAGTGTTGAGAATGAAGTATGTGAATACTTGGGAAACCAGTGTTCATGACTTTAATCTCCATGATTGCAGTGTGAAGTTTATCTTGGTATGGCAGGTGCTGCTCATAGTCTAAGGTTGCACAGTCCAACATATAGCTTCATATATGTACCTTAAATATTTACAATCTACATTCTTCATACCTAAGTGACAATGTCCTGTCTATAGTGGTTTCCTTCATGCATTTTTAGCTTATTATGCTTAATTCTAATATGTTAACAATGATTGATATTCTAAAGGTGCAACAAGAAAATACTCTGCCAATACTTTGACAATTAAATAAGTTAATCAGTAAACAAGTTTGCATGTTTTAATTACTTGAATTAACTGCTTTCATTACTCATATTACATAGATCACACCACTGTAAATAAATGAATCAGGCATCACAAACAATATTAATCTCCAAATATTGATTGCAATTATTTGGGTGTCACAGTGGCACAATGCATAGTGTTCTCACCTCCCAGCAAGGGGTCCTCTTGTTTGAATTTTGGCTGGTATGCCTTCTGTGTGGAGTATGCATATCCTCCCTGAGTTAACATGGGTTTCCTCCAGGTGCTCTGGTTTCCTCCCACATTCCAAAAACATGCAGCAGGTGAACTGGATATGCTAAACTGGCCATAGTTGTGAGTATGTGGTATGGAAGAACAGATGTAACAAGGTGATGTAAACCTTTGCTCTAGATAGTGACACTTCAACCCCATAATGTAAAAGTGGTTATGGATGGATTTACTATAACTGCTTCCCTTGTTCAGACCCGGTATCCAGTTAGCAAACCACATATTACATATGTACACCAAGGCATTACACATGGTAGTACCAATGGCCAAATACTGCTGAGTGCAATTAGTAGTTGGTTAAAATTAATGTTATATAAATATCTCCATCAGAGCTCTGTATGCTGAGCTTACATAGCAATTCCTTCTCCTTATATGCATCACTGCATGCTTTCTACACCAATCCTGCTAAATACTTAAGTTACATTTAGCTGATTTTTTGTGTGTGGCCAGAATTCACACTGTTAATAGCTGCTACTAGCAGGTCTATACTCACGTTACCAATGTTTTAGCCAGTCAGTTGCTTGAATCATTACATGTGCTTAAAAGTGCATTTGTCTGATAAGGTTACTGAAATCAGGGATATGCAATTGTCCTAAAAAGTCAAAACCTTTTAGATGACTATATTAAGTACAAGGATGTACCCTAAAAAGTGCATGCGTGCGTGCATGCGTGCGTGCGTGCGTGTGTGTGTGTCTGTCTGTGTGTGTCTGTCTGTCTGTCTGTCTGTCTGTCTGATGGTTTTGCTTAGTTCACATGGATTTGCAGACATTTGTGAAATGAAGAAGTGCTTAACTTAGATTGCAATGCAATTCTTTCTAGCCACATCCTTTGCCTTTGATTTGTTTTTGCTATGTCATTTGCACTAATACTGTTTGATGCTAAACAAAGTCTTTACCTTTCTGAAATAAAGCAACTATTATCAGAGAATGTAGCAAATTACCTCAGGTATGTGAAATAAAACAAAATCTAGTAGGGAAGCAAGTTACCATAGCTACTTATGTCCTAAGTGTGTCTACGTTGTGTGCATTAATCTTATTGTCAGTGTTGTATAAAAGACATATAGGGAAAGAAAAATTGCATTAAGAATGGCAGCCTGTTTTTTGATGAAATGAATGCTTTTCCTGTGATCTCCTGAAGCCTGCTATTGTGATTGTTGTGGCAAAGTATTACATCTATGGAAATACACAGCTTTAAAGTATTATGCATTAATAATTTCCCAGGGTTGCATCTTGCTAGCTTTGTTCTTTCAATGGGAGTGTATACAAAACTGAAGTAGGCTTCATAAAGGATATACAATATTTTGAGCTATTCTCTTATGAATTGCATGACATTACCAGCTCTCATGCAGACAGTTTTGTAATGGTAATTTTCTGTCAACAACCAGATACTGCATGTTTAGGTAAGTATTTTCCTTTTGAAGAAATTATTACAGAAAGCAATGATATGTTTTATGAATCCACCATTCATCACCATTCATTGAACACTGTAAACATACTCTTGAGGCTTCACAGCTATCATGCTTTGATAGTAGGCATGAAAAGTTTAATGAAGTGCCTGAAATGCGTTATTTTTGTTGTTGTATGATGATAGAAAAGAGTTTTTATTCCCTTTTTTCTTAGAAAAGTAATACTGGAAAGCTTGTGAACCAGTACTATATTAGAAATGTTGCTACATCACAGTGATGAGAAATCAGGCAGTATAGTTGGAAAATAACAATAAATCACAACTATCGATCAACGGATCAACTGTGTTGTGCTTGTGGTCTCTCTGTGCTCATTTGGCATGTTACCATTAGCAGTTTTCTCTGGCATTTGAAATCTGCTCAGAGGGAACCTTGAAGTACAGACATACACTTTCTTGGTTATTCTGGATGGTCTGAAAAGTACTCATAACATCACATTATATACAATAATTTTTTTTTTAAAAAAGTATTTCTTTCATGAATGTTCCTTGGGTTATAGATTATAGCTGTTACTTTGTAAGGCAAAGTTGACTGACACTGAATAACCATGTTACATACTATATTGCAGAACATAAAATAATTTTTCTTAAAACAAACAACTATTAAAATTCAAGGAAAGATAGATTACCTTGGATATGAATTTTTGCAGTTATATGTTTTTTATGTCATCTTTTATTAGAAGTTTTCTGAAACTTAGTTATGAACCTATTTCTGTCTCTCTCGCGCTTGTTTAACACATTTTAATCTTTTTTATTATAGAGTTTTATAAATTACTAAAAAGAATTATGAGAGGATGCAAATAGCCATTCCAAATTTCATACATCACTGTGCATTAAAACTAGAATCTCTTTAAGTCTTATGGTCAAGCTGACAAAATTGAGGACGGTTGTTCTAAAACAGTGGTCTAAAAGTTGACTATCTTTGCATGTTTCACAATTTTCAGCTTTTAAATAAGTGTGTAGACATTTGAAGATCATTATATTGTACTGTATTGTACAGTACTGTACTGTAATGTCAACGGATAGAAATTTGGAAAGTGTATAACACTGTATATTATATTATAATATTATATTATATTATATTATATTACTATATTAAACACATTTGTCACTACATCTATAAGTTTTATGAAGAACAATGCATCCTGCATAGAATGTGTTTGAAATTCTATCCTTGGAGTTCAACAAACTTCGTGTTGGCTTAGCACAAAGCCTACATGGAGTTTATGTGCTAGCATGATGTGCAGCAGTGCTAATTGCATATGCATGCCATGCATTGTGTTTACACAGACACAAGTGAGCATGTAAAGCAACACAAGCATATTCAGACATGCAGAAGAGTTTAACTATGGGCAAGTTTGTTCTGCAAGATTGCAGGGAGAGCCAAAATGACTACCAGGGTTTAATTTAAGCCAATGAATGCAGCACTAACAAACGTAATAGGAAAGTGTACTCAGTGCAGAGTACAGTACAAACATGTTTCTGGCATATTGAAATAAAGGTTTGGTGGTGACCATCAAGGGTACATAGACTGCGTTATAAATGCACTAGTCTGGGGAAGTGTATGCATTGAAAAGGGCCATAGACATGAATGGTAGGAATGAAGAAAGAGGAAGAGGACAAGTGAACCATGATAATGTATACCAGATAAGAGCATGTCAATGTACATATACCCCAAAGACAAGACAGTTGTAGTATGAAAAAAAGGCAGCGCCCTGTGTGGCTGCAGCTATGTCGGTACATTCTAGAGATATGCATATTTTGTCTTCTTTAGCACAGAAAATCTCAAAAAAATCAGTTTGTGCACTTCCAGTTGAAGATATAATAACTTACAGTAGACAGAAGTTACTAGAAAATAAGCAGTCAACATCTACATGTTGCTGGTTGGATGCCTTGAAGTCTGCACAGTATCTGGGGCATACTACTTGCACAGAGTAAGTGTATTTTAATTCTTCACTCTCTAAAGTGCCTGAAACTGGTAGAACATGTTTCTGGAATATGCTGGACAAGGAAAAAGAGAATGACATGTCAGAGAATAAGAAAAAGTGGTTGTAGACCAGATAATGATGTAAAGTTAAAGGCAAATCCCTACAGGCCTGTACTACCAACTACACTGCTAGCTAATGTGAGATTACTGGACAGCAAGATGGACTACTTGAGACTGGAACTCTCCAACAATAACAAGGTGTGAAATACTTGCTAATTTTTGAGTACTCTGATGTGGCTGCCTGACAAGATAAATGATAGTGCAGTAAACTTACTTTCACACTGCTTTGTGCAGACAGAAAACCTACACTGTGTGGAATGGCCAGAGGAGGTGAACTCTGCATATGTATTAACAAGAGATGGTGCAGCAACTGTGAAATCATACTGTCACGCTGCTGTGAGAACTTAGAGTTCATGTCCATCAAATGCAGACCATTTTACTTGCCCAGGGAGATGAATGGGGTAAGTGTAACAGTGGTGTATATCCCACCTAGTGCTAATACCATTGATGTTCTAAATAAACTGTGGATTCACATGGGTGAGCTGCAGTCTGCAGAGCTAATATCCTGACTTTGTACACATGGCAGCTGGTGACTTTAATAAAGCAGATCTGAAAGACTCCCACACCACCATCAGTATGTAGATATTCCTACAAGGGGTGATAGTATTTTGGACAAGGTATACATAAACGTAAAGAAAGCTTATAAGGCAGTGCAACTTCCACAAATGGGAAACTCTGACCATTATACCATCTTGCTATTGCCAGCTTACAGACCTGCACTGGTTAGAGAAAAACCCAAGAAGAAAAAATCGGGGTATAGCCTGAGGGGGCTATGGAGGCCTCCAAGATTGCTTTGAAAGAACCAACTGGGATATGTTCAAGGAGGCAGCCACAGTGAATCAGCATCTGAGCATTGATGAATACACTGAGGTAGTGATGGAATACATTCCAAACTGCGCTGATGGGGTAACAAATACCAAAAGTATCACCATTAGCGTTAACCATAAGCCATGGCTCACACCTAAGGTATATGAGCTTCTGAAGGAGAGAAACACAGCTTACAGGGCTAAGAACCAAGCCGCCCTAAGTGTAGCAAGAGGTAATCTGAGGAGGGGTAAAAAGAAGGCAAAGCGAGAGTATGACACAAAGGTGCAGAGCCACTTTGAAGACATGAAGGATGCAAGGACACTATTGCAAGGCATACAGGAGATCACTGACTACAAAATCAGGTCAGCACAGTGTGACGACAGCATCAAATTCCTGCAGAGTTTAAACATGTTCTTTGGTTGATTTGAGGAAAGAAACAACAGGTTGGCAATAAAGCTACCCACTGATGTGAAGGATGCAGTACTCCACCTCAGCACAGAGGAGGCAAAAAGGGAGCTAAGGAGAGTGAAGCCCAGGAAGGCTGCTGGCCCAAACAACATACTGGGCAAGGTGTTAAAAGGCTGTGCTGATCAGCGGTGCACAGTGCTCAAGGAAATATTTAATGCCTCTCTTGCCATGGCAAAAGTGCCCTCATGCTTCAATGAAACTAACTTCATCCCATTACCTAAGAAAACCACTCCCTCCAGCCCTAATGACTACAGACTAGTTGCTCTGACATCCACTGTTATGAAATGTTTTGAGTGGCTGATCAAAAAGCATCATCCATCATGCTTACCTCCTGATGTTGACCCTATGCAGTTTGCGTACAAAGCTAACCAATCCATGCTAATGCCATATCAGTAGCACTATACATCTCCCTTGAGTATTTAGAGGGCAAAGAAAACTATGTGAGGTTGCTGTTCATAAAATTCCGTTCTGCATTTAATACAGTGGTACCAATGCAGCTGATATAAAAACTGGCACATTTAGGAATAAGTAAACATCTCCATAACTGGATCCTGGACTTTCTGACTTGAGAGACCAGAGAGGATGTGCTCAGGTAAGAACACATCAAAGTGCATCACAATTAGCACCAGGGCTCCACAGGGATGTATTCTCAGCCAACTGTTATTCACCATCCTCACCCACAACTGCTATGCTAAGCACAAGACCAACCATATTATCAAGTTTGCTAAAGACACTACAGTCATCACAAAGGAGGCTGAAAGGGCATAGAGAGAGGAGGTGGCATCTCTGATCAGTTGGTGTGAGAGGAGCAACTTTGACCTGAATGTAAGCAAGACCAAAGAGATTATCATTGACTTCAGGAAAAGGAGAGCAAACCACCCAGCGCTCAGGATCAATGGTGAGTGTGTGGAGAAGGTTAAGAGTATGAAACTCCTATGTGTACACATAAAAGAGGATCTCTCATGGTTGGTGTTACTGGTCTTATATATCTGAATAAGACAATGAGGCTTGGGTGTTCATTTAAGTAGTTTATTATATACAAGCACATCAAGATGGATGGCATGAACATTAAACTTAAACAAACTGACTGATTACTACACACATGCATGCTTTCACTCTGGCTGCTGACTCAAAATGGCTCTCTTGCTTGCACGTGCTCAGTACTTGTGTCCATGTGCCCATAGACTGGAATGCTTCTTAAAGGTACATCACACACTCTTATCTACATCCTCCCTCTTTGCTGAGCTGTCTTATGTTGACAATGACATTTGAATAGGCATGAAATTATACAGACAATAATAAACAAAACAACAATCATGTGTAGGTTGCCATATATCTTTAACTAAGTCTGGAAATGTGACCTGATCTCATAATGTAGTAGTTATGACTGAGTTTAGCAACAGGGACAGTCACTAGGGAATGTTCTTCTTCAGGACTCTCAGGGATGTTCTCAGGAACAGGGATTGCTAATGGAATGTCCTCTGGAACAGGAACATTGGACAAGTCACTCTGAAAATTAGAGTCTTTATTACAGGCAAGATGCTGTATCACTGAATCAAATACCCAAAATAAATGCTTCTGATTCTGATTAAATTCCATTCCTTGTGATTCCACAATGTATGATCTTGGCTCTTGACACAAACTTTTCACAGATCCAATGTGATAAAAATCTTTTGCATCCTCACTATCTCTCCTTATTTCAATTGACTGAGTGGTTTGCTGATCTTACCATAGTAGGACTTCTGGGACAAATGCTTTTTCAAGAGTTGGGCTTTTACTGCTTTGTTGCCCTAAGCACATGGAACCAATGAATTGCTACTGATTGGTAATGTGGTTCTAGCTTGTCTCAACATAAGACTTTGGACAGGTGAACTAAGTTTATAATCACAAAGAATGTTTCTGAGATTAAGCAACCTTGGAAAAACATTGGTATTGTCATGTCTGGATCTCTCTAACAGCTGTTTTGCACTTTGAACTGCACATTCAGCCAAGCTGTTTGATTGCGGGTATTCAGGACTACTCGTAATATGAACAAAGTCACACCTTTCAGCAAATGTGTTGAACTGCTGACTTGTAAACTGTACACTATTGTCAGAAATAACTCTGTGCGAACTACCATGGACAGAAAAATGTCTCTTCAACATAGTAATGGCAGTATTGGATGTTAGTTTAAGAAGTAAGTCACTCTCAAACCAAGTTGAATAAGAGTCTACTGACACCAATTAATGTTGACCATCCCACTCAAAGATATCTGTGGCTACTGTTGACCAAGGTAGTTCAGGAATCTGGCTTAACTGAAGTGCTTCTTTTTGTTGATGCAGTTTCTACTATTACAAACAGAATAAGATGAAAGTACTTTCTCAAAATCTTTTGAGATAGAGGGCCAAAATACTAGCTGTCTCACCCTTCTTTTGGTAGAATCAGTTTCTGGATGGCCATGATGCAAGATTTTAATGTACTCTTGTTGCGAAGATTTTGGAACGATCGCTTTAGGATCTTTCATGATGATACTATTGTCTGACAAAATCTCATCTCTGTAAGGAAAATACTGCTGTAAATTTACAAGATTGTTTTGATGGCCATCCTCAACTGATAAAGAGGTTGAACTTCTGGAGAACTGGATCTGAAGCTGTGCGGGTTCTAAGCATATCAAGACAAGTGGAAGAAAAATGTTTCACTTCCATGACTTCAAAATCAGACTGCTCATTCTCATGCTGTTCTGTGTTTTTTCTGGGTGATCAAGATAAGGTATCGGCAAGATTAGGAAATTTGACTTTTGTGTAAACAAGATTGAAATAGTACTTTTGCAGCTTGACCATCATGTGTTGCAATCTCGCAAGAGCTGTGTGCATTGTCTTTCTGAAAATAATGACTAGATGTTGGTGGTCAGTTTCTATCTGCATAGGTCGGCCATAAATATAATCATGGAACTTCAAACATGCAAAAACAATTGCCAAGAGTTCCTTCTCAATCTTGGTATACTGCATCTCGGTTTGGGTAAGAGTTCTCAATGCATAGGCTACTGATCTACCCTCCTGAAGAATGACTGCACTTAGACCAAATCTAGAAGCATCACAAGAAAGAATAATGGGTTTGTGAACATCATAGTAGCATAAAGTGGGTGGACTGGCAATTTTCTGTTTCAGGACATCAAATACTCATTGGTGTGGTTCTGACCAGGACTAGGTTACATCTTTGTGTGTCAGTTCTCTTAGGAGTGCTGAAAGTTGATTCAAATCTGGAATGAACTTACCTAAATAGTTGACCATGCCAAGGAAACGTTGTAAGACTTGGACACTGCCTGGAGCTAGCATCTCAAGAATAGCTGTTTGCTTGAAAGGATCTGGATGTAAGCCTAAACTGGTAAACAAATGACCCTCATAAATAGCTTCCTGTAGCCTGAATTTACATTTCTGAGGACTTAGCTTAAGATTCATTTCATAAGCTCTTTCCAGAAATTTCTTGAGGTTTCTATCATGTTTGACTTCACCATTGCCTCCTACAAGAATATCATCTACTATAATATCACATGAATAGCCAGAAAAAAATTGTTCCATTGCATGTTGAAAGACTTCACTAGCAGAATTTGTTCCAAATGGCATTGTCTGAAATCTGTACTTTCAGAATGGCATACTAAATGTGGCTGGCAATGAAGATTTTTGATGAAACAAAATTTGCCAAAATTATCTTTTTGCATCTAAGACAGAAAAAACAGTGGCATTTGGCATGAGGGCAGCAACTTTCTCGACTGTGCACAGAGGATGATGAGGTCTTTTTAGTGCTTTGTTCAATTCTATTGGATCAGTACATATTCTGATATCATCTGAGCTTTTTGTATGAGCTATTACCATGGAAGATACCCATTCAGTTGGTTCTTCTGCTGGACAAATTACTCCTAGCTGCACCATTTTGTCTAGCTCTGCCTTGATTCTGTTCTGCATAGCTACTGGAACTTTCTGTGCTGGTCTGATAACTGGGCTGACCTTTGGGTCTAACTTCATGGAGTACATAACTGGGAGTTTGCCTAACTTCTCTGCAAAAGTATCAGCATACTCAGAAAAAAATAGTTTGGTCAAAACTTGAGCTGTTCTCTTTCAAGCTTATATGGTGAACTTTTTTGTTGAATAAAAGCAGTCTCATTTTAAAACTGTCTCTGAGGCCTAATAATGACCACATGTGTCTCTTGACTATTTAAAACTGCAAGTCATAGCTGTTCCCAGCAGAGTAACATGAAAGCACTACTGAGACTTCAGTTTGAATGTCTTCATCACCATAAGCAACAAGCTTCACACACTTTGTCAAATCAAGTTGTTCTGCAGCTCTTACTCTAGCAAACATTTCTGCTGACATAATATTGCACTTTGAACCATTATCTACTTTGAGTTCTACGGGAATCCCATTAATCAGAACAGTACAACACATTTTAATTTTTTGCCTATAAATCTGCTGCATTGACTGTTTCACCAAGCACAGACACACCATCAGCATAAAAAGAATGGTTGTTGCTTTCTAATTGATCAAATTGTCTCTTTGAATGCTCTCTTTTAATAAAAGAATGGGCCTTATTTGATTTAGAAAGCCTTTTGAAATTATTCCGCTTATTACAAGGATGGCACTGTTACCAAAAGCTAAGCACTTTTCTCGTCTAGGCTCATGATTTCCACCACAGTTATGACAACTGACTATGAGGCTTGCTACAGGTTTTGCTGAGTCACTCCTATGCTTTTCTGAAAGTACCCCGGGCCTTACTTAAGCTGCTCTGGATTTTGCTGTGGCAACCACAACATATGGCCTGCATCTTTTAACCTCATGCTGCATACTATCCACATTAGCTTAGGAAGGCACTGGAAAGCATGCTCTCTCATTTGTAAGCATATTTGTGCCCTTTTCCGTAAGCTCGTATATCTGACAAATCTCAATGGCCTTGTTTAATATTAAGTCACTGTCTCGAAGTAAAATCGTTCTCATTGTATCATTATTAATACCACACACAAGCCTATATTTTATCAACTCATCTCTTAGATCAACAAAGCTGCATGGTTTAGCCTTATTTCTCAAGTCAGTTATATGTGTTGCAAAAGTTTCACCAGGCTCTTCATCTCTTGTGTAAAATAAGTATCTTTCCATTGTAATATTAATTCAGGGGTTACACATTTCTCTAAATTTATGTTTGAAGCATTCAGGGTCTTCCTGTGTTCCAGCTGGAATCACAATATGGTGGTCTTCCCCCTCCCCTGCAAACACAGCAGGTGCATACACAAATGGACACTCACTTTCAATGGCTTCTGAACCAGCTAAAGTAAGCAGAATAAATGCCTTTGTATGTGCATTTTTGTCAGGGAAAGCAGCCTGTATGAAAACATTGTATTCTTGCTCAAACACTCTTCAATTTTCTGCAATATTGTTATCAAACACAAGCGGACTTGGTCTGTGAAATCCTTCTGCCAAGCCCAGAAATTATAGATTAAACACAATGCAGTTTTGTCCCTTTTAATTATGTATGAACATGCACACACACAAGGTACTTGTAATAATATTCAAGTGCACAATAATCTTTTTGAAAGACTGTACTTTGCAAATTATTCTTTGAAATGATTGTACTTTGCAAAACAACTGTACATAATACTGCACACACTTGTCAAGACTTTGCACACTTCAGATACTTCAAATAGCTTTAGTTAATGCAAAAAAGTAGTACATAATGAAAACATATGGTTGTTTTTCCTTTTTTATACATTTTATGTGATTTGGATATTGTTTCCAACATTTTTGTAATTATTTTGAATATTTTTATCAATATGTTGGTGTTTCAGATATTTCATTTAATTAGAAATTCATTTTGAACATTCTGAATGCCTTGTTTTATATTTGTTGTGAGAAAAATCATTTAAGCGAGTTTTAGTACCTGGAAATCTTTTCTGACATGTTTGTGAGTCGTTTGAGATGTAGGGATGATCCATTCCTTGATATTTCTCCATTTCTAACTTTGAGCCTCATCGTCTTGACACTGGATCCCATTCACACCATGTCATTCATCTTGTACATTTGAATATGATGATGAAGATTTTGGGGTTAATTTAAGTAGTTTATTAAATTCAAACATATTAGGATGGATGCCAAGTGCATTAAACTTAAACTAAGTAACTGACTGACTACTACACACATGCATGCTTTCACTCTGGCTGCACACTCAAAAAGGCGCTCTTGCCTGCACGTGCTCAGTACTTATATGCATGTGCCCACAGACTGGAATGCTTCTTAAAGGTACATCACACACTCTGATCTACAGTTGGGAGACACCAGCCAACTGGTGAAGAAAGTGCAATAACACCTCTGCTTTTTATGAAGGCTGAAAAAAGCTAGGCTTCCTTCTTATATTCTCTCCACTTTCAATAGAGGTGCAATAGAGAGCATCCTCACCTGCAACTTCATAGTGTGGTTTGCAAGCTGCACAGTTATAGAAAGGAATGCATTACAAAGAGTGGTGAGGATTGCAGAGAAGGCAACAGCTTCTAGTCTTCCATCAATACAACATCTTTATTCTGCAAGAAACATCTGAAAGGCCACCAAAATAATACAGGACAACATGCATCCTGTGCATGGACTGTTTAAGCATCCGGCATCGGGCAGGAGATATTGCAGTATCTACTGCAGAACTACAAGATTTAATAACAGTTTCTACCCTACAGTGTTTAAACTTCTGAACTTGGGCACTAGTCCCATGGGTCTGGACATATAATAAGTCAATTTTTATTTATTTGTGCAATATATATACTTATATATATTCCAAGTAAGTGCAATATTTATTTATTATATCCATAGTCAGTATTATTTAACCCACTCAAGTACAGTATTAGACAAATAACTTAGACATTGTTCAGTTTGTAGCATGTTTTGTATTACTTTAAATAGGGCAGTTAATTTAAGTCAGGGGAGGATATTCTATTTGTATATGAGTGTTGGTAAATGTATCTGCTCCTGCTTGTGTGTATCGGGAGTAGTATTGCATTTATTAGTTATGTTTATTCTTCTAATTGTATGCATTGTTTCACTTTCCTTTATAATCTCAAGAATTGAGTTGATGCACAAAATTTTGTTTAGGCTACACATGTGTAGGCTGAAATGACAATAAAGTTTATTTTGAATTTGACATAATACAATATGTACTGCTGATTACACCTATGGTGGTATATTCATGTCATGACACAGTTATTGTATATTATGTGACTTTCAGACAAGTTCACATATCAGTGGAGATGATTGATTGTGATATAAGCAACCTGACATGATCACTAGAGAGGACATTTATCAAGGGCTGTATATATAATAGGGGGTATTTGCATATTGTGAAGATCTGCAAAAGAGTTGCTTGAATATAAATGTAATGACAGCATAGGTCTCAACTAATCATGTCACAAGCCTCATGGACAACAATAGACAGAAGCATGCACAATCATGGACAATATCAGAATAATATCACCATTAATTTCTGTCATTGACATAAAATATGCGTTTGTGAGTTATTTACATATTCTGCATAAGCACACTTCTACTACTGTAATGATTTGTCAGTAATCTATAAGGATATTCAAGTAAGGGTCTATATTATAACACCAAAACTGCATATGTGTGACTACATAAAAGTCGACACATAATGCACAAAACCTGAAAATAGCGAATGGCCAAGTATGACATATTCATCGAATCGCTTAAATGTGATTTGATGAATATGTGTTGCTGTTTCCGTATTTTCTCAGAAGCCTTTTTTTGCTTCTGATATAGACCCTTCAAGCACACCTTCCTCAAAAAAGACCACTTTTGGGAGATGTTAAGAGGAACACTGTTATACTTGTAGTTTAAATTACAAGCAATCATGGCTAGTTGAGATGTTTGTATGACACATATATGCCATAATCCACACTTGCAAGAATGTAACCCATGCCATCAATGTTGTCAATGAGCTTTGTATTTAGGTTCATAGGTTCATACTAGGCTATCTGCCCTAGGGCATTTATAAGCCTAGCCAGAATGTGTTTGGCTTTCGCCACCCATTTTAAATTAATTTTTATTATGCCCTTTTTCGAGGTTAGTATACTGTGCCTCTGTCTAACAGTGACACAGAAGTGATACCTGGGGTAAACCTACAATCTCCCATCCACTCATTAAGATTCCTCTTGAAGAGAGTCAATGAGGGACTCTGCCTAACCTGGACTGGGATTTTATTCCAGAGTGAAGGGAGCCTCTGGGTTATGAATCTGTCCCTCCAGCATGTCCTATTTATTTCAGTGCTGAGGTTCAAGTCTCTCGAGCACATAGCTCGATGGGATTTGAATTTTCTGAGGTGCAGCATGTCCATTAATTCCGAGTTGGACATGGCTTTATATGTCAGGCACAGATCGCCTCTGAGCAGGTGGTATGCCACTGAGTAGAGCTGGAGTTTCTTTAACCGGGCAGTATATGGCATCTGTTTGAGCCCTTTGATCCTCTTGGTGAGGTACTTTTGGGGTCTTTACAATTGCTGCAGGTGTCTGGTAAGGTACATCCCAAAAGGGGCATTGTACTCAATTATGGGCCTGATGAGGGATGAGTAAAGAGGCACAATGACCTCCCCTGATCTAGATGTGAATCCCTTCATGATTAGGTGGGCTATATAAAATGTTTTTCTAACCACTTTGGGCACGTGGTTGTCAAATGAGAGAGTGCTATCAACTTGGGTACCCAGGTCCCTAATTACTTCTTTCGTACTTAATGGATTACCACCTATGTGGTAATTTGTGGGCACTTTGTTTATTGTGTGCATGACAGCAAGACGTATCACACCTACATCTTGTATAATATCATGAAAGGAAGTTAATGGTTATGCATCACAAAGAATACTTATGTATGTACAAAAAGATGTGTAGAAGCTCATTGTGGCAAAAGTGATACACTTGAGTAAATCATACCTGGAAGATGTGAGGTGAGGTAAATGCAAACATGTACATTGTACTCAATTACTGGTTTGATGAGGGCTGAGAACAATGGAACTATAATGTCCTTTGATGTGGATGGGCTGCCTATATTCCTGCGTTGTGCTATATACAAGGGATTTGTCAACACTGTGGGAACATGGTGGTGAAAAATCCATGGACTACCTACCGAAGTACCTAGGTCACATACCACTTGGTGTGGCCATAGGGGTTTGCTGTCTATGTCGTAATTAGCTTGTGTATTTGCTTTTAAAAAGGAAATAATTGTGATTTTTGTTCTAGTGTGTCTCTATGACTGTGGCAACAATCATTTGTGAGCATTACTATTTTCTGCATTATATCAATAGTGTTCTTGGATTAAATGATTGCCCACAATTTGCAGTTGTCCAAAAAGCTTTATAAACAAAGGCTGTGTAAGTTTGCCTTGACTTATGATACTAAAATACTGAACAGGAAAGGACCTAGTATAGAACTCTGAGGTACAGACTTGGTCACTGGACTATAGTAGCTTCATACACTTCAACATTATGAGACTTGTCTGAGATCCATTTGTCTACCCACTTGGTGATGTAGGTTTTTATGCTCACTTGAAACAGTTTCTCTATAATACTTGAGTGTAGATTTGTGTCAGATGCCTTGGCAAGGTCAAGTTATGCAGGATGGGAGTATTTTCCTCATGCATGCTTTTGGTGACCTTCTTGAAGATGTCAACCAGATTTAACAGGCATGATGTAGCCTTAACAAATCAAAATTGGGTTGTTTACACAGGTGGAAGATTACCTATATCCTTTTTGCTAAAGCCCATGAGGAGTGATTGGTCTGCCTCAAAGATCAGGAGAACTGGGATTATGGGTTTATAAGTCCCTGCATCAGGTAATGGTCCACCCTTGTTTAGACAGATGACTGTTGTTGCACACCCTTCTTCCAGACCACAGGCTGTCTGGAGGTTGTGTTTAAGTAGGATTCAACTGTGTCTGCTAGATCACGTTTTAAGTCATGGTGTAGGCAACCTTTGATTTTGTCAAGACCTATTGAGTCTGTGTTTTTAGTCTTAGTGAGTGCATTGATGAGCTGCTCTCTTGATAAAATAAACTGAGTAATATTTGCATGCCTACATTGGCTGATGGCCAATGGGGTCAGTGGGTGAAGTGTGAGACAATCTGTCAGCTAGCAGATTGTCTATGTTCTCTGGTTGAGTATGGCTGGTGACATCCACAAACAGCTTTGTACTTAGTTGTGTAATCCCCTTGATATTAAACAGTTATTAAAATAAATGTTTTTTGATAACACCTCCAAATGCAACCTTGTTTATGAATCACATACCACACAGTGGAACTGTTCACACAGTAATACAACTCTACCGATGTCAAGTAATTACATAATTTGCACAACATATGCCTATATGTTTCTTATTTGAAAGATGTGTTTGAGCGGCCTGATACCACATATGGACACATTGCAAATGAGTTGGTTGTAGCTCATGCAGAAAAGTTACTGACACAAACACTTATAGTCACAGTCACACAATGGTCCTGTTGACCAACTCAATAATACTTGAGAATAGCAACACAATGGTGCATACAATGAATTCCAAAAGGTTGCAACTGAATCAAAATGTGCTATTTTTGTGTTATAACAAGACTTATGTGCCCACATAATCAGTATTAATTCATATTGATGTATATTACAGAATATTTAATGATGGTAGGTATACAAATGCACACATGTGCCACACTGCAGGTATCACTGTGGCTGAATGAGAACTGTGTAGGATGTTAATATGCTCCACTACAAAAACACATGCCTTACTAAGCCAACAATATACATAGTATAATTTCATGTTAACAATTCCCAAGAGGCATATTACTGCAGCTGTTATGGAAGGAATATGTAATCAAATGGCAGCAGCCATCAATACATTACCTCACATCACAGATTGTAATGCCCTCTTGTATGCCTACCGTACATTCACACCTCAGCAAACCACATGTCAATGACAGCAACATTGACACGTGAAATGTTAATATGGTCAATAGACATCACTAATCTAACAGCCAACATCACATAAAATCCTATCCATTATTATACCATTTAAAGCAAGCTTCCTATATTTATATGATAGAAGATGGTAAGGCTATGTGCATATTTCTGTATTTATTTGATGGCATTACATATTGCCTCTGTCTATACGTGACATATACACCTCCCCATGAAAGAATTAGCAATCACACATTCAGTGGTCTGGAGTTGGTTTTCAGAGGCTCATGGAAGGACTCTGATTCATGATGTGAACATGCACTTTGAGTTGAGGACATCCATCTCTCATCTACAAGGAGGAAGTCATGAGGCCAGAGGGAACGTTGGTTGCATGGGGCTACATTAAATGTTATCTTAAGTAGTAGTGAAATAGAAAGCAATTCAAAAGATCTTTGAATGACTGTAAGGTACCACCAACCCCCCCCCCACACACACAGCATAAACTGGGCATGATTTGAACATTACACCTGTATAGGTATAGAAGCTGAATTCTATACAATGTAAGACTGGCACCACCACATATGTCTGACTTTACCAGTGTCATGCTACACTTTATAGCATATGATAGTATTATTGTATGCTGAGAATAAGATGTTGAAAGTAGTGTTTGACATGGATGCGCAGTCACGTCTTGGGATACAACTGTCTCAAAAATATTCATTGAATGTATGCACTCTAGTCGTCTGCTGTCAAATCAAAACTCCTAAATTCAGAAGCTGCAGAACACAGTACTTAACGTTACTGCCACATAAAAAGTTTGACTTGAATACTGTCAGAATGCACTTTATAGAGGATGACATCATCAGTGTATGTTACAAGATGTTCGGAGGAGTTACTGTCTGATAAAGCTGTGTACTCACATGCATATTCAAAATTGTCACCAAACTGAATGAACACACACACACCAGTTGACTGCAGTGAGACTAGAACTCCTACCTGTCTACAAGACACAGTGTTTAACACAAGCACCACAGCACAAGTTTAGCTTTAATAGTGTCAAACAACACTTTATAGCTGATAAAATCAGAAGTTTGTTGTGAGAAGAAGATGATAGTAGGAGTGTGTCACATGCTGTCCTAAAATTATCTCTGGAATGTGAACTAACTGACCACAAACTTACCATCCAGTTGACTGCAGTAAAAGTAGATCCCCTACCTATCTACAGAACATGACAATACAAGCACCACAGCGCAAGTTTGGTTTTCTTAGTGTCAGAAAACACTTAATAGCTGATGACATCAGCAGTGTCTAGTAAGACAACAATAGTAGGAGTGCTCACTTGCTGTTCTAAAATGATTGCTAAAATCTGAACTAACAGAGCACAAACATACACACACCATTTAACTGCAGTGAGAAGATAACCACTATCCAACTACCTACAGAACACAATACTTAACATAAATGCCACAGCACAAATCTGCCTTTTGCAGTGTCAGACAGCACTTTATAGCTGATGCCATCAGCAATGTATGTTTGCAAGTCCTATATGAAATGGCTGTGTAGGCATGTATGACTGTCAAGATGTTAATTGATTACTGGCAGTAGGTTATAGACTCATATTGTTGTAACTACTGACACACTAGTTGACTGCAGTGAGATTAGACCCCCTACCTAACTAGTCACATAAACTAGAGAACACAGTATTTAACTAAGGCACCATGGCACAAGTATATGTCTAAAGTTGTTCTTAGACAATTTACAGTAGATGATATCATCATTTTATGTTTGAGAGAAGATGTTAGGAGGCTAGCATGAAATGGCTGTGTAAGCATGTACATCTGTCAAAATATTTGTTCTGCATGGGACTGAATTGCTTACAGCGAGATACAGACTCATGTTCATCTAAGTATGCACACACACTTACACATACATAGTGACACACATAATGTTCATAGGTTCATAGATTGGTACTAGACTATCAGCCCTAGGGCCTATACAAGCCTAGCCAAACAATTCCATGGATATTTCTTCCCACAATATTTACTTCCCTGGATCCCTGTCTAGCAGGGCGACTGACGTGATCCCAGGGGTGAATTTCCTATCTCCCATCCAATCATCAAGGTTCCTTTTGAAGAGGCTGTGATTTTAGTGTTGGATATTATAGAGGAGAAGACCGTGGTCCAAGGCGTTCTTTTTGATTGTTTGTTTGTTCCTTTTGAAGAGGGCCAAGGAGGCACTTTGCTTGACATGTATGGGCAGTTGATTCCAGAGTCTGGGGAGTCTCTGGGTCAGGAACCTATTCCTCCAGCATATTTTGTTCATTGTGATGACAAGGTTTATATCCCTGGAGCACGTGCCTTTGAGGAATTGGGATTTCTTTAAGTGGATCATGTCCAACAGCTCAGGGTTTGACATGGCCTTGTATGTTAAGCAGAGATTGCCTCTGAGTAGATGATATGCCACAAAGTACAGCTGGAGTTTTCTTAGATGGTCAGCATAGGGCATCTGCTTTAGGTCTGTGATTCTTTTAGTGAGGTATTTCTGTGGCCTTTCCAGCTGCTGCAGATGTCTTGTGAGGTACATACGGGGCGTTATACTCTATAATGGGTCTAATGAGGGATGAGTACAGTGGAACAATGACCTCCTTTTTCCTGGATGAAAAGCCCTCAGTGATGAGGTGTGCCACATAGAAGGATTTCCCGACTGTTGTGGCGATGTGGTTATCGAAGGTGAGACCACTGTCCACCTGTATTCCTAAGTCTCTTATCACACTTCGGTGCTTAGTGTACTGCCACCTATGTGGTAATTCATGGGTACATGTTTTTTCCCAAAGGAGATAACTATACATTTCTTGGCATTAAGCTTGAGCCCATGGCTATGGCACCAAGCATCTGTTTGTGTAAGGCTCTTTTGTAGAATATCCACATCATTTGGTGATTCAATAATGGTTGCCAGTTTGCAATCATCTGCAAACGTTGTTAGCCAGAGTCCCTTAGGGTTGGCCTGTACTTCAGAGAAGTAGATGCAAAACAAGAGCAGTCCCAGGACTGAACCGTGAGGTACTCTACTTGTCAGTTGTCTGGAGCTGGATTTGGAGTCAGCTACTTTTACAGCCTGGGTTCTGTCAGTAAGCCAGTTGGCAACCCATCGAGGGACGTAGGGATTTATGCCTAGCTAACTAAGTTTATCTATGATTCCAGAGTGGAGGATGGTGTCGAAGGCCTTAGCAAGGTCCAGATAGGCTGTGTGGACTGCCTTACCCTCATCCACAGCTCTGGAGACTGATTCGAAGAAATCAATCAGGTTCAGCAGACAAGATCAGCTCTTCATGAACCCAAACTGGGTGGGGTCCAGTGTTTGAAGGTTGCCAGTGTCTCCTTTTATAAGTTCCATGATAATGCGTTCCATACCCTTGCAGATCAGGCTTGTCAGACTGATGGGACGGTAGTTCCCGGGATCCAAGGGGGATCCCACCTTGTGGTGTGGGATAATTGTAGCTGTGTGCCACTCAGTGGGCACGAGGCCTGAGGTGAGGCTATGATTAAAATGGCACTTAGGTGAGGTGCCAGTTCATTTTCTAGTTCATGTAGTACACAGCCCTGGATGTCATCTGGTCCCATGGATGCTGTATTCTTAGCTTTGGAGAGTGCGGTTTCTACCTATGTGGCCTTGATCACAGGAATTTGGCAAATTTTTGGTTTTGAGATGGGCCATTTAGGGGGTTAGAGGAGGGGTGAAGTTGGCACTAAATTGATCTGCCAGGATATTGGCAATATCCTTGGGATCAGTATATTTAATGCCCTTCTGTTGTAGCTCAGAGTAGATCTGAGCATTACCATTTAGATTCTTGACATAACTATAGAATGCCTTAAGGTTGTCCTTGGAATCTTTGGCAATTTTATTTTTGTAACTAACTTTGCAGGATTTTATGAGGGACCTCAGCTTCTTACTGAGGTTGGTAAGGGAGTTTTTTGCATCCTGGGATTTTCCTCTTTTCTGCAACAATTTCTTCCTTTTGTTGTATAGTTTGTTTATGGCAATGGACCACCAGATTGACTTCCTGTTTGTGGAGGAGAGTGTCTTGGTTCTATTTGGGATGGCACGATTCATGCATGAGTAGATGTGCTCGTACAGTGCTTTAGTGTTGGATTCAGCAGTCTAACTTTCAGCTCCTGTCTGCATGGGTGCCATGAAGTTTGTCACTTCTGACTTAAGTAGAATGAGGTTGGCTTTGGAGACTTTTTTACAGTGATTTCCTTAATGGGGGGTGGGGGTGGGATGTGGATGTCAAGGGTGATTTGGTTATTGTCAGACCTGACCAATGAGGGGGTGACCACTGGTGTGGAGCATCTATCTCCCATGTTGGTAATGGCCAGGTGTAGGACATTGGAGCCCCTGGTGGGACAATGGATTAGATGATACAGGGCATTGGAATTTATGAATTCCAAGAACCGTTACTAAAAGATGTTGGTACCCGAGTAGTTTTCCTAGTTATTGGCAGGGTAGTTGAAATCACCCAGTATTAGGGTATTTGGTTGTATCTTAATATTTTCCAGTATGTTTAGAAAGGTGTAGTGAGAATCTTGGGGCATGGTGGGGGATCTGTAGCAAGCTACAATGTGGATTGCAGTCTTACCTAGTGTTAGTTGCACCTGGAGAATTTCAGATGCATTGTGTTGGGCAACTAGCCTGGAGGTGTGAATATCCTTGGTGAATATGGACACTCCTCCACCTTTAGTGTTTCGGTCTTGGTTTGGTAGCCTGAAAAGTATGGTAAGAGTTGTAGCCTGGTATTGCAGGGGTGCTCTTTAGAGTATTGAACCAGGTATCAGTTACTGCACAGATATTGATGTTTTCCATTTTTAGGAGTGTCTTGAGAAAGTGCATTTTGAGGTTTAGACTTCTAGCATTTAGTAGCATTACCTTCAGATTTTGCATGCTTTTATCTGTCACGGTGGTGGTTTTGTCCTTTAAACCTTGTCTAAAAAAAGCACTATAGGGGTCGCAAAAGCTTTAGCCAGTAACCTGAATCCCAGGGATGACAGATGAAGACCATCTCTGGCAAAGCATCATGGTTTGTCAATCATGTCATCCCAGAAAGACAGATACTGGATCCCCTTTGAATGACACCAGAAGTCAATCAATTTGCCTTATACTGTGGTATCATTCTGGGCAAAGGCAGAATGCTACTCAGAGCAAGGGACATACCTGCCTGGGCCACATGATTCTACAGCCCTTCCATGTCTCTTTTCATGTAGTCCAGGGAGGTACATCTCAAGTCATTCACTCCAACATGGACAATGACAGAGTCGTATTTGTACTTGTTGTGGAGTGACTTGAGTGCATGCATTATGTGGCGGATCCTGGCACCCAACAGGCAGCTTACTGTAATTTTCTCCTTGCTCAGCCTGGTGAATGGGATATCAGTGTGTCTGACTATAGAGTCACCTATGAATAAAGGGTTGAGTATGTTGTCTTGCCTTAGGGGCTGTTGTTGGGTGGCACACTGGTGTTGTGAGCTCTGTGTCACTTTGCTTGTGACTGGTGTTTGTTTGCGTTTCAGCTTCAGAGGTCCTTGTTGCTTGGGCAGGTTAATGTTAAGGGCCTCCGCATATGTGGGTTTAGTGTTGCTATGTGTGGGTGTAGATGGTGTGGGTTTTGAAGGGTGTTAGAAAAATATATATCTAAACATATATGAAGTGCTAGTTTAGAAGCAAATAGTATGTAATGCATTTTATTCTATTTTACAATATGGCAGTAAGAATGATCTTACATGTAATTGCTTGGAGCTTAGAGCTGCAGTGTGATTGAACTCTGACCCTGGCAATAGCCAGCTCAGCAAACTTATGTCTTTTAATAACTAGCTGCTGGGTCAGAGAAAAATAAATGTACTTAGCTTTGAAATCTTTCTTCCTTTCCCTGTGATGGTTGGCCTTGTGAATCTTATCAGATATAAAGCACAGCTGCTAAGACAAAGGAGCATATTAAGAAATGAACTGAGTATTGTATTCGAGCAGTACCGAAACCTTTAAAGAGCAACATTTACAGAGAGACATTATAACTGACCAGGTGCCTTACAAGGCTGTATTATTCTCATGGGAAAACTTTTAAAAAGTATAACCTCAGCACTTTCTTATGAATAGAATATTGTAGACTGTAATGATGTAAGTGCCCTGTGACTGACCACGTCAGTAAGGTGGGCAAAGCTGATTGTAAACAGTATAAAATAATGTATACTTCCTGAATGTAGTTAGTCAAAATACTATACTTGCATTGTATAGTCTTTTGCCTCCTGGTGTACACTAGTAAAACGTTTTGAATCTGAGCTTCCTGTGTTATTGACTGTCATTTTGAAAAACCTAATGATTTTTACAGTCTGATTTTAACAATTTATTTGACATTTTGGTCCTTCTTAGCCGGAATTCCCTTGGTAAGCTACAGGTCAGAGTGTATGGGTGGTAATAAATCTGCGCAGGAGAAGTTGCCAAAATGGTTCTTCTGGAGTGAAAAGACCTCCGACTGAATTGTTGTGTGTAAAGAGGCTGTCCACTTTCTGATCTGTGGCTGAAGAGCGGAAGACTGGACCCCAAGAAGAAAACGTGCAGTCATAGACGGGAGGCTCAGGTAGGAAGAATTTCCCTCTTTGCTTTTGTTTTAGATCAGGGACCAGGCTACAGTATAATGTTACTAAGATTTGTTTTAACAGATCAGGAACAAATTGCATTACTGTATATTTGGTCATAGATTAGGAAAACAGAATAAAGTAGACAGTCATTCTAGACAGGACTGAACAGAGGGAAGAAGATACCACGTGGTAAGAAAAGGGTTACGTAACAGTCTTTTTTAAAGACATGGGAAATCAGTGCACTAAAACCTTGCAAGATCCGCCCCTAACCAAAGAGACAAAATACATGCAATTACAGCATGCTGATATGTTAGGTATTATACAAAATGTGTTACCAAATATGAATTTGATGGTAAACTAGATAAACTTTCACTAGTTAAACTCCTTAAACAGCTTAAATCTGATGCAGGAGGTCAGGCAAAAAAGCAGCACCAACTAGGCATACCTCAAGCACACAGGTGGATTGAGGAAACAAATTGTAGAAAAACAGAAGCTTAGAAATTCAAAAACATTTTTAGACAACAGAGTGAAAAGTCTGACAGACAAGTCTGACAGACAAAATCTCTGAGAAATGGAAACTTAAAGCAGACTGAACTTGCATTAATCAATGCATAACAACAGGAAAATGAGACAATAGATGGATATTATGCTAGATTATTAGAATGCTTTAAACAACAATTAAAAAATGCATTTTTAAAAGGTTGCATTGCCCCTATCAGTAGCTTTATTACAAAGCATATGATAGATCACCGAACAAGCAGGCTGCAAGCCTTACTTGAGTATGCTAGACATGCTGAAGGACACTTTAATAGTAAAAAGAAAAAAAAAGGCACAAGTCTTCACTGCTGAAGACGGAGCTGAATTATTTGTATTACAGTCAGGTAAAAAGGGCATCTAGCTAGGGACTGTAAACAAAATAAGAAAGCAATGACAGAAGATAAAGGAGATGAGGACTGACTATATGATAGTGATAACAATCAAAAATCATCAGGAAAGGTTGATAAACAAAAAGAAAATGTAAATGTAGTAGAGGGAATAGAGGAAGTACAAACAGATGTAGAGGATAAAAATGGAAATTAAATTTTAGATTTAGCATTATTGAGCCTGGAGCTCTACCTAGCAGATACAAAACCAGAAGTGACACTTCTGGTGGAGGGAAGGAAAGTCAAATTCCTGTGTGACTCAGGAGCGTCACGGACTTTGATACACCCCTCCAAGTTACCAGAACATTCTGAATCACCTGATTATATTAGTAAAAGCAGCAAATGGACAGCTATACAGGGAACCACTCTCCCATAATATAGCAATAACTGACCCTGTTTCAGGTATGACTCAGAAAAGTAAAATTGTAGTTTCTGCAAAATGTCCAGTAAACTTACTGGGAAGAGACCTTATGCAGATATTTGGCATAGCAGTAGTTCCTACCATGCAGGGTATGGAGGCACAAAGACAAATGAATGCTTTTGTGGTGTGATCGGAGGGTGAAGCCTATTATTGGTACAGCCAGGACCTAGTTATGACTGGTCCAGGGGCAGTAACCAAAGAACTGATGAACGTAGCCATCAGTAAGGTACCCTCCCTTGACACTGATCAGCAGCATTTGTTACATTGTACTCTATACTACTGTAGCACACCGGGACCTGATAAGGAATATGAGCAAGAATTGTTCAAAAGTCCTGCTAACAGATTAATATTACGAACTTTATATTGGGATACTGAGGGAAACAGTGTAGTAAGCTGTTCATTACCTCAGGAATTCATGAAATTGTATAAGTCCAATAGACTGCCACATGTCAGCTTGACAAAAAAAAAAAGTGTTAAATGGGCAGACTTAAAAAAAAAGGTAA
Organism: Protopterus annectens; assembly: GCF_019279795.1. Classification (NCBI taxonomy): domain Eukaryota; kingdom Metazoa; phylum Chordata; order Ceratodontiformes; family Protopteridae; genus Protopterus; species Protopterus annectens. The sequence goes on along the minus strand of NC_056739.1, from coordinate 1,785,637,509 downwards.
CAAGATGGGAAAACAGACTGATTTAGAACTGTCAGGACAAGGGATACAAAAACAAAAACTGAATTGGTTGACACAGACACATACAGCTGTACACTTGCAATCTAGTGAGGACAGCTGATTAGCATTTTATTAAAAGAAAAGAAAAGGCCTTGTGTAAAATTCCAACAACTCTGTGGTCAACAGGCAAGTTAGATGTAGGGCTTATTCAAACAGCAGGACCAGTTACAATTACCCCAAAGTCAGCTTTTAGACCACAGAAAAGACAATACCTTTTGAGAAAGGATGCAGAAGTAGGAATTAAGTCTATAATAGCAGCATTACTCAAAAAAGGAGTACTGGTAGAATCTCCTGATTCACCATGTGATACACCCCTATTTCCTGTTAAAAAAGCAAACGGGGAATGGCGGATGGTACAAGATTTACAAGCTGTAAATAATGCAGTAATACCTAGAGCACCTACGGTGCCAGACCCACATACTTTATTGAATGGTTTACACCCACAACAGAAGTATTTCTCTGTGGTAGATATTAGCAATGCTTTCTTTTCAATACCTATACATCCTGATAGTCAATATTGGTTTGCATTTACATTTCAGGGTAAAAGGTATACATATACTCGACTACCACAGGGATATTGTAAGAGCCCAACAATATTTGCACAAGAAATGGCTAGCAATCTGGCAGGATTTACCCCACCGGGAGGTAGTCAAATTCTACTTTGTGTAAATGACATCTTGCTAGCAGCCCCCACCCAGCAGCAGTGCAGGGCGGATACTGTAGCATTATTAAAATTTTTAGCAATACAAGGACACAAAGTAAACAAATAAGTAAGTTACAACTTTGGAAAAAAACAGGTTAGATACCTGGGATATGTGATATCCAATAAAGGTAGAATACTAGATAAAGGAAAAAAAAAAAAAAAAAAAAACAGCAATTTTGCAAGCACCCAAACCAACAACTAAGAAAGAAATAATGTCTTTCTTAGGTACAACTAATTTTTTTGGAGCTGGGTACGAAATTATGCTTTGGAATCTGCTCCACTGACTGATGTGATATATAAGACACCAATGGCAGTACAAGACAATGGACAACAAAAGCAGAAATGGCTTTCTGTAGTTTGAAGCAGTTAATAGCTTCTTCATTAGTTTTAGGACTTCCAAATTATCACAAACGGTTCTTTCAGGCCGTAGATTGTAAGCAAGGGTACATGACATCAGTATTAAAGCAACAACATGGGGATAAGCAATGCCCCATAGCTTACTATTCATCACAGTTAGACCCAGTGGTGCAATCTTTGCCTCACTGTGTACAAGCAGTAGTTGCAGCAGCAATGGCAGTGCAGGCTTCAGCCTCAGTGGTGTTATTCCACCCTCTCACATTGAGAATGCCTCATGCAGTTGCAATAATTCTGCTACAAGAAAAAGTTGCATACCTTTCTCCTGCTAGACATCTTTCATGTATGACCATACTGCTGAGTCAACCTCATATGACAATTGAACAATGTACAACATTGAATCCATCAATATTACTTCCAACCCCTGCAGAAGGCACACCACACAGCTGCCTGCAGGAAATTGAACAGTTAGCTTTACCTAGACAAGATCTTACAAATATGCCCTTGGATGATGCTGAGGTGACATATTACGTGAATGGCTCATGCAGAAGGGGTCCTACAGGGAAGAATCTGGTGGGGTATGCAGTAGTTACAGACGCTGAAATTTTAGAAGCACAAACTTTGCCACACAACTTGTCTGCTCAAGCAGCAGAACTGGTAGCTTTGACAAGAGCATGTACTTTAGCAGAAGGCAAGAAAGTGAACATATATACTGATAGTCAGTATGCTTTTTCTACAGTACATGTACTTGCACAACAATGAAAAAAAAAATAGAGGAATGATTACATCCAGTGGAAAACCTATTAATCATGCGCAATTTATTTTGGAGCTATTAGAATCTATTCAGTTACCTACCAAAGTAGCTATTTGTAAATGTGTAGCTCATACAAAACAACAGGATAAGATTTCAAAAGGTAATGCACGAGTTGATGCAGCTGCAAAGCAAGCAGCCTCAGACTCAGAAACTTTATTTTTGAATGAGGAATTACAACCCTCTGAGATTTTAGATTTAGACATGTTAAAAACAATGCAAATGCTTACTACAAAAGCAGAAAAACAAAAATGGGTAAAACGAGGTGCAATTTTTGAGAATGGACTGTACATTTCCAAAAAAAGAAAACCAATATTGCCGTCTAATTTATTTAGATATGCAGCTTTGTTGAGCCATGGGCAGTGCCATGTCTCAACAGGGGGGATGGTACAGTTAGTAAATAGAATATTCCAAACATATGGATACATAAATTATACAACAAAATTTTGTGCAGCTTGTCATACTTGTAACAAGCACCATGCACAAGGAGCATTTAAAAACAAGCAAGGAAGTTTTCCTATACAACCATACCCATTCCACACTATTTGCATGGATTTCTTAGAATTAAATAAATGTAAAGAGTTTAACTCCCTCTAAAATGTTTTTTGGGAGAGCATATTATGTGCCACAGTGGAAAGCTCTCATGCCTGCAGAGCAGGAGGCTGACAGCTCATTAGCTAGTCACATGAAGAAATTGTTAACAAATAAGACTGTTTTGCAGTTGAACTCTTTTTCAGATAAAGAATAAACGAAACCGGAAGCAGTGCTGACCCCGGGGTCCTGGGTTTGGTTGAAGGTTATCAAAAAGAGAAACTGGACAAGTCCAAAGTGGGAAGGTCCGTACCAGGTACTGTTGGCGACGCCTACTGCAGTAAAAGTTGCTGAGAGGTTGTCCTGGGTTCACCTGACACACTGCAAACCAGTAAAGAACTTTCAACTTGATAAACATTTTGTAACTGATGCACCACAAAGGCAGGATGACCAGAAGCAAAGTTCATAAAAGTGCAAATCAACCCCGAAGAAATTGTTTAACTATCTTGCTAATTATACACCTATTGACTATGTTTGTGGTGACTTTTCTTTTGTTGTGGTTTTTCCTGCATATAACCACACAGATAAAATTGACAAAACGTGATGAACTGTCTATAGACTGGCATCCAAACTTTAACACATACCTGGCCATGAAACGTGTGTATGCAGAGACTATGAACATTTCAAATTGCTGAGTTTGTACAGCTATACCAACAGCATATGGAGGACTGTTAATGTCCGCTGTCCCTCTGGGGATAAATGAGACTTGGGAAAATTTGCTTTTTGATACAGGAACTGTGAGATCACAGGACAAAATAGATTTATTTTTTCCTGTCACACAAAAAGGAGTTGTATGTTTCTACAAAAATAATACCCTCCAGGTGGGCTGGAGCAATTGTAATATAACAATGTCTTATAAATGTTACATTAAAGTCAGAAGTGGGGGTACTGTTTGTAATACTAACTATGATTCATATCTGAGTTCAATGAAAACTACATTAATGCAGTACGTGACAATCCAGTCTTAACTAAACAATTGTCTATTAAAGATAGGAAAATGTTTCATGCAGGGATAACACGTATTAGTACCAAAGTAATGATTTTATTTGTGGGAAAAAGGCATATAAATGGTTACCTGAGAATTGGTCCGGCAGTTGTTTTTTGGGTTATCTGGTTTCAGCAATAAGACATACTGCAGAATTACCTTTGGGTAAGATACGAAATGTAAGGGAAACAGCTCAAAAATCTGAAGGTCCAGTTAAGAAACCTGTGAATCCAGTTGGGAAGATCGAAGCTGGTTGGAAAGACCATAATTCAGTAAAAGACAAAAGTAAATTGACTCATATGGACTTGGGCAACAGTGTTATATCCTGGGCAGGAATACTACCAGCCTATGGAGCAGTCAAATCGATCTGGGAGCTGAGGAAGCTGTCAAGACTTCTCAAAGTAATGAGTAATGCAACTTTTTCTGCCCTAGAATTGGTGACTGATGAACTGAATGCAATGAGAACTGTTGTGCTACAAAATCGAATGGCTCTTTACTTCACCCTAGCGGCAAGAGGTGGTACATGAAGAAGAATGCTGTGCTTTTATCCCTGAGAATCGTCACGAGACAAATAATCACCTAGAGGTAATTCAGCAAGTATCAGCAATGACTAAACCAGGCCCAAACCCACTGACGGACTTTTTCCAGAATCTGTTTGGGGGGTGGGGTTCCATCCTATTGAACATTTTAATTGCTATTTGTGTGGGTATACTCCTAATAGGAGCATGTGTTTACTGTGGAATTCCCTGCATGAAAAGATTAATCAAAAATTTTGTTGATATATCTGTTACTGAAACTTTTTACCAAGATATTGAAATTAAAAGATTGATTTCAGATGATGCTTTTTCTAAAGTATAGATTAAATGACTCACCTAGTTAAAAGTTCTTAAAGGAAAAGGCTAGGAAACAAAATAATATTGTTTATGTTTCTGAATAGAATAAAAAGAATTAAAAGGAGGGAGAATGTTAGAAAAATATATATCTAAACATATATGAAGTGCTAGTTTAGAAGCAAATAGTATGTAATGCATTTTATTCTATTTTACAATATGGCAGTAAGAATGATCTTACATGTAATTGCTTGGAGCTTAGAGCTGCAGTGTGATTGAACTCTGACCCTGGCAATAGCCAGCTCAGCAAACTTATGTCTTTTATTAACTAACTGCTGGGTCAGAGAAAAATAAATGTACTTAGCTTTGAAATCTTTCTTCCTTTCCCTGTGATGGTTGGCCTTGTGAATCTTATCAGAGATAAAAGCACAGCTGCTAAGACAAAGGAGCATATTAAGAAATGAACTGAGTATTGTATTCGAGTAGAACTGAAACCTTGAAAGAGCAACATTTACAGAGAGACATTATAACTGACCAGGTGCCTTGCAAGGCTGTATTATTCTCATGGGAAAACTTTTAAAAAGTATAACCTCAGCACTTTCTTATGACTAGAATATTGTAGACTGTAATGATGTAAGTGCCCTGTGACTGACCACGTCAGTAAGGTGGGCAAAGCTGATTGTAAACAATATAAAATAAAGTATACTTCCTGAATGTAGTTAGTCAAAATACTATACTTGCATTGTATAGTCTTTTGCCTCCTGGTGTACACTAGTAAAACGTTTTGAATCTGAGCTTCCTGTGTTATTGACCGTCATTTTGAAAAACCTAATGATTTTTACAGTCTGATTTTAACAATTTATTTGACAAAGGGCTATGTGGTTCTTGAGGTGTAGTGCAGGTGTTAACCTTCTCCTCTTGACCGTCTAGCACAATCTTGGCTAGAGAGAACTTTGCTTCCAGTTTGGCTACGTAAGTGCATCTCTCACAGGTTGTAGTGTTGGGTGGTAGGAGGAGAGGGTTGTCTGTGTACATGAGGCAGTTGCTGCACTGCCACAGTATGCCCAGATTCACCAGGTGGACAGGAGAAGTCACCAGAAGCTGACCCTTGGACATGCCTGTTTAGGTGCTTTTTTTGTAAAGTGCAAGAGCTATTTTCCCTTACCTTTGCAAGGTACTTTGCAATTATAGGCTGTTCAGTGCCAATGATTATTTTCTCCTTATTAACAAGGAGAGTTGAGTGCTTGTATCAGTTTAAGGCTTCTTAGTGCTTTCCAGCAGGTTCTAGAGGAAGTGCTAGCCACAGGGGTTTAGATTTTAGTGCTACTACTGAAGCACCAGCTAGTTCTAAGGGAAATTTGGAAGAGCAGACTTTCTTGCACCTGGAATAGTTTAACTGTAGCCCTGCTGTGCTGCATGATGCGAACAATTCACAAACCCACACGTTTTTAAGCCAGAAAGCTGAATGGGAAAGAAATCAGCCCAAAATGGCTAATACAATTACAATTTCACTGCTGGAAACCATTCCTCTAGTGTTAGATTGGCAGTACAAGACTCACCACTCCCACTGGTGAGCAGTAGGACTTCCCTCTACCACAGCAAGGTCTGGATAGCTCTGAACACAGAAAAAAAAGTCCTGGAACTAGCAAAGTCTGGGATCTGGACTATACTAGCTAGGAAAGACGGGAATCAAGCAAACAAGATAGTACTTTTTCTTTTTGGTTAAAACAGGCTAAACAATGCAATAATGCAGTAAATAAACACAGAAAAGGCTAACACACTTGAGTGTGTAGCCCTAAACAGTAAATGCAATTAAAACTCTATAAAATTAGCAATTTAAAACTTTTTGAATGAAGCAAGGCAAGTGCATAACTGAAAAACGATTTAAGAGGCAGTAATACGATAGAATAAGTAGCTAATCTACATAAACAGAAATGTCTATATATACAGAAAAGCAGCTAAAACACACTAAAACAATTCAGATGCAGTAAAACTTAGAGCACTTGAGTTGTAGCAATATTAAGGCAAATATAGTTTTAATAAATGCACTAAAATATATTCTATATTTCCACAATGTTTGAGAAGCACAGTCAGAACACAAGGAGATTCAGGCAATTTTTGTTTTTGTAAGAAAGGGAGAAAGGAGGAACAGAAGGAAAGAAACTAAATGGGTTGGCCTTCTCAGATGTTCTCTGTGTATTAGGTAGAATGAGCTAATGACACTAGACTGGGAGGAGTGTCCCAGATCAAATTTACAGTAGGGGCAGGCAACTGCAAATCCACCAAGTATAACAGCAAGACATTAACAGGGAGGGAAGGTGAGAAACAATACTAAAGCTAGTAGCCTACACTCTTTTACACAGTAAACACTACAGAAATGTTTATCACAGCAATGAGCCACAAAATATAAGTTTTAAACAGATAAAGGAGCAAGGAGACTCTACAGAATGATTTTAACTGCAAACAAATCAATGATACACTCCTCGGCAGGAAATCAGAACAAACAAATAGGTGCTTAACAAGTACAGAAAATAGCAATACAATACAGTAAAAAGTATGCAGCAGGCAGTAAAAAGTGCTATATATAAATTGCTAGAAGCAATAACCAGTATAAATAAGCCAAAAACAACAGGATACTTATTGTTATATATCTCAAATCAGAGTTGTAGTCAATGCCCTTCCTCCACTCGGCTCAGTGTAGCTGTTGTGGTAAGTTAACCACCATGTAAGTATTTTGTTCTCACCCACAGAACAAAGTTGTAATTGCACCATCCCTAAAGTATGCCTTTGCCTTGTCATACTGGTCTTCATTGTTGATGTCATCATCATTATATCATAATTATTTGAGGTGGGTAACATATCCTCTTATGACAGTGGTGTGCAAAGTGTGGAATTTGTATTTTCTGTTGTGTTTCCAATGTGCAGCTACATTTTGAAAGACAGCTTTTCAAACAAAAATATTCACTTTATGTAAATGTTGAAATTTCTGTATTGAATTATGTTTTTTAATTTTTGCAACATTGTGACAAGCCAATTGCAAATATCATGGAGCTTATTTGTAAATGTTTAATTAACTGTATGAACCATGTCCTTTTGTAACATGTGAAATGCAACTTGCAATTATTGTGGAGCTTTTCTCCCCGGGCCTCCACTGAAAATGGTCTCTTCTTGACCCAGTGGACATCCCCTCAGACTTAAATAAATAAATAAATAGAAGCAAAAAGCCATCAGGAATGCATATTGCAGAACTGAGACATATGCACCTGATTCTCAATATGCTCTGTACATTACACACTTACAGTCACACATAGATATATGTTTTGTGATTATCATGAATGCAGCTGTGTTGTACGTGTTCATATTTATGTTGAATTGATGTCCACAAGAATACATTTATAAGACAATCTGAAAGTCTGTTGTCAGTATAAAGTTTTAGATGATGTAACAATCCCGTTGTGCTATTTATTTTTGTAGTGTAGTTGACATTTGGGAACTACTACTGGCATATCCATTTTCAAGTGCATGGTTGCAAGGCACACATGAATCTGAGTAAATATGTGTTCAGTTTACATTGTTTGCAAGATGTTAAGCAGTAAGCAACATTGGCAAACAGAGAAGAAAGCAGTTTATGATTTAGAAATGGTAATGCTACAGTTGGTATTAGTTTATGGGTTGGATACTGCTGTACCTTTTCAGACATGTATTTGGGTGTATACATTTTATGACCTGACACATTTTTTGTGTGGCTTTACACACTGATAAAAGTAATTTGTACAATGCAGACTTCAGAAAAAGTGCTTGTTAGATATGCTCCTTAATTATATAGACACGTTAAAGACTTAGTGGTTAACATTTTATGTGTGTGACCTAACAAAGTCCTGCTTGATACATTCATGTGTATAGGTTCATAGGTTCATAGGTAGGTACTAGGCTATCTGCCCTAGGGCATTTATAAGCCTAGCCAGAGTGTGTCGGCATTCGCCACCCCATTGACTAATTAACTGAGCCTCTGTCAAGCAGAGCCAATGAAGTGATCCCAGGGGTGTATTTTCTGTTACCCATCCACTCGTCAAGGCTTCTCTTAAAGAGTGTTAGTGAGGGGCTCTGCCTAATGTAGTTAGGAATTTTGTTCCAAAGCATGGGGAGTCTCTGTGACAGGAATCTATCACTCCAGCATGTTCTATTTATTGTTGTGGCAAGGTTTAGCTCCCTAGAGCACATAGCTCGCAGTGACTTGGATTTCTTTAGGTGGAGCATGTCCATCAATTCTGAGTTGGACATGGCTTTGTAAGTCAGGCAGAGATCACCTCTGAGTAAGCGATATGCCACTGAGTACAGCCAGAGTTTTTTCAGTCGGGCTGCATAGGACATATGTTTGAGGCCAGTAATACTCTTGGTGAGGTGCTTTTGTGGTCTTTCCAACTGCTGGAAGTGTTTTGTGAGGTATATCCCAAATGGGGCATTGTACTCTATGATGGGTCTGATGAGTGACAAGTAGAGAGGCACTATAACCTCTTTAATATTTCTAGATGTGAACCCCTTAGTAATTAGATGGGCCACAAAGAAGGATTTCCTAACTACTTTGGCAATATGATTGTTAAAGGAGAGATTACTATCTACCTGGGTCCCCAGATCTCTTATTACCTCTTATGTATTAAGAGGGCTGTCGCCTATGTGGTAATTCGTGGGTGTTTTGCTTTTCCCAGATGGGATGACGATGCATTTTTTGACATTTAGCTTGAGACCATGACTTTGACCCCAGGTGTCTGTCTCAGTAAGGCCTTTTTGAAGGATGTCCGTGTCAGCCAGAGAGTCAATTATGGCTCCCAGTTTGCAGTCATCGGCGAACTTGGTTAGCCATAGTCCTCCTGTATTTGCCTGTACTTCTGAAAAATATATGCCGAACAGTAGGGGTCCCAGAACTGAGCCTTGCGGGACACCACTTGTGACTGGTTTAGAGTCGGACCTGGAGCCCGCTATTCTTACCGTGTGAGTTTTGTCTGTAAGCCAGTTGGCAACCCATCTTGTGACGTAGGGGTTTATGTTCAGGCTGGTGAGTTTTTCAATAATACCCAAGTGAAGAATGGTGTCGAACACCTTGGCGAGATCAAAGTAGGCTGTGTGAACCACCTTTCCCTCATCTATAGGTTCATAGGTTCATAGGTTCATACTAGGCTATCTGCCTGGGGCAATTACAAGCCTATCCCAATTTTGTTTGGCTTACGCCACTGCTTGATTTCAGTATACTGTGCCCTTTTAAAGTTTAGTTTACTGTGCCTCTGTCTAATAGTGACATGGACGTAATCCCGGGACAAACCTACGATCCCCCATTCACTCATCAAGATTCTTCTTGAACAGATTCAGTGAGGTGCTCTGCCTAACATGAATTGGAATTCTATTCCAGAGCGAAGGGAGCCTCTGGGTTATGAATCTGTCCCACCAGCAAGTTCTATTTATTTCTGTGCTGAGGTTCAAGTCCCTCAAGCGTGTGGCTCTAAGGGATTTAGATTTACTGAGGTGGAGCATGTCCATTAATTCTGGATTGGACATAGCTTTATATGTCAGGCATAGATCGCCTCAAAGTAGGCGGTATGCAACTGAGTAGAGCTGGAGTTTTTTTAACCGAGCAGCATATGGCATCTGCTTGAGTCCCTTGATCCTCTTGGTGAGGTACTTTTGGGGTCTTTCTAATTGCTGCAGGTGTTGGGTAAGGTACATCCCAAAAGGGGCATTATATTCTATGATAGGCCTGATGAGGGATAAATAAAGGGGCACGATTACCTCTCTTGATCTAGATGTGAATCCTTTCATGATGATGTGGGCTATGTAGAAGGTCTTTCTAACCACTTTGGCAATGTGGTTGTCAAAGGAGAGATTGCTATCAACTTGGGTCCCCAGATCCCTAATTACTTTCTCTGTACTTAATGGGTTACCGCCTATGTGGTAATTTCTGGGCACATTGTTTTTGCCAAAGGGTATGACTATACACTTTTTGGCATTTAGCTTTAGACCATGGCTCTGGCACCAGTTATCCATCTCTGTGAGACCTTTTTGAAGGATATTTGTGTCAGCTGGAGAGTCGATTATGGCACCCAGTTTGCAGTCATCTGCGAACTTGGTGAGTCATAGTCCTCCCACGTTGGCCTGTACCTCGGAAAAGTATATACCGAACAAGAGCGGTCCCAGGACAGAACCTTGTGGGACACCACTTGTGACTGGTTTCGAGTCTGACATGGCTCCAGCAACTCTCACTCTGTGGGTTCTGTCTTTGAGCCAGTTTGCGACCCATCTTGTGACATAGGGGTTTATATTTAAGCTGAATAGCTTATTTATGATGCCCGAGTGGGGTATTGTGTCAAATGCCTTTGCTAGGTCCAGATAAGCTGTGTGGACTACCTTCCCTTCATCTATGGCTTTGGTGACTGTTTCAAAGAAGTCGACCAGGTTCAAAAGGCAGGATCTGCCCTTGACGAAGCCAAATTGGGTAGGATCTAGTGCCTGTAGGTCCCCAATGTCTTTGTTTATGAGCTCCTTGATGATCCTCTCCATAGCCTTGCAGACTAGGCTAGTTAGGCTTATGGGGCGATAGTTTCCAGGGTCCGTAGAGGCTCCACCTTTGTGGAGTGGGACCACTGTTGCTGTACGCCATTCTGTGGGCACATATCCTGTAATGAGGCTGAGATTGTACAGCTGTTTTATTTGAGGGGTTAGTTCTTCTTGGACTTCATGTAGGACGCAACCCGAGACGACATCTGGTCCCATGGAAGCAGTGTTTTTTGCTTTGGAGAGGGTAGCCTTCACCTGAGCATCAGAGATGTTTAGGAGGCAGCCCTCTGTCGGGATAGATACTTGCTCTTTTGGGGTGGAGGGGGTGGAGAAGTTTGCACTGAACCTGTCTGCCAGGATATTGGTGATGTCTGTGGGTTCAGTGTATTTTTCGTCTTTTAGAATCAACTCAGAACAAGTCTGGGAGTTGCATCCCAGGTTCCTAACATAACTGAAAAAAGCCTTATTATTGTCTTTAGTGTCCTGTGCAATTTTTCTCTCAAAGCTGGCCTTGGAGGATTTTATGAGGGATCGTAATTTTTTGCTAGTACTGATCAGAGCTGCCTTCCCTATTAGGGATTTTGCTCTATCATGTAGTAGCTTCCTCCTTCTGTTGTACAGTTTATTTATGGCTGGGGTCCACCAGACTGGATGCCTGCCTTTGGATGATTGGGTCTTGGTTTTGTTTGGGATAGCATGATCCATGCATTCCTGGAGATGTCCATAGAATGCGTTTATATAGGTTTCTGCAGTTTGGGCCGTAGTTTCCACTGGCCCTGGGGCCTTGAAGGATTCCACTTTGGTTTTGAGAAATGAGAAGTTCACTTTTGAGAAGATTTTCACTGTGGTTTTCTGGGTTGGGGGTGGGGTCGGGATGTGGATATCCAGTGAAATTAATTTATGGTCTGATCTTACCAATGAGGGATATACTTCTGGTATGGAGCATAGAGTACCCATGTTGGTAATGATCAGGTCTAGTATGTTATCCCCTCTTGTGGGAATAGTGACTAGTTGTTCCATAGCATTTGAGTTTATAATTTCCAGGAACCTTTGGGCTAAGGTGCTGGGGCTTGAGTAGTGCTCCCAGTCTATGTTTGGGTAGTTGAAGTCGCCCAATATAATGGTGTTCAGAGAGATCTTCATATTCTCCAATGTTTTCAGGAAAGCCGAGTGGGATTCCTGACTTTGAGAGGGTGGTCTGGAGGATGCTATAAACTGAAAAGAAGTCTTGCCCACTGTTAGTTGCACATGGATGATCTCCGATACTTTGTGCAATGCCACTAACCTGGAGGTGTGGATATCCTTGATAAATATGGAAACTCCCCCTCCTTTTGTGGTTTGGTCCGGGTTTTGGGGCCGAAAAGCATGATATGAGGTATAACCTGGTAGTGCTGGGGTGCTCTCTGGAGCCTTGAACCAGGTTTCTGTCACTGCACAGATATCGATGTTCTCCATACTGAGGAGAGCTTCGAGTGCATGCATCTTGAGGTTAAGACTTCTGGCGTTTAGCAGCATTACCCTTAGTTTCTTGTTCCTTGTACTGTCTATGGAGGTGGTTTTGACTTTTCAGCCTTGCCTAAAAAAGGCACTATGGGGTTGGCAAGAGCCCTTGCCAATATCCGAAAGCCCAGTGGTGACAGGTGCAAGCCATCCCTAGTGAAGCAACGTGGCTTGTCGAGCATGTCATCCCAGGCTGACAGACACTGGATCCCCTTTGAATGACACCAAAATTTTAGCCAATTGTTAAAATCGATCATTTTGTCTTTGTACTGTGGCATCATTCTAGGTGAGGGTAAGATGCTGCTCAAGGTCAAGGTCATACCGGCCCGGGGCTACATGATCAGAGAGCTCCTCTATGTCTCTTTTCATGTAGTCCAGGGAGGTACATCTCAGGTCATTCACACCAGCATGTATGATGACTGAGTCATATTTGTACTTGATTTGGAGTGACCTGAGTGCTTGCGTTATGTGGCGGATCCTAGCACCCGATAGGCAGCTCACTGTGACCTTCTCTTTGTTCAGCCTGGTGAGCGGGACGTCAGTGTGTCTGACAATAGAGTCACCTAATACAAGAGTATCAGGTGTGTTATTCAGCCTTAAGGGCTGTGGCTGCTTGGCACACTGACTTTGTGGGCTATGTGGTGTGCTTGTTTTGTTTTGGGGTAGCATTTGCTTGGATGTCTGCTTTAGAGGTCTCTGTTGCTTAGGTAGATTTTTATTTAGAGCCTCTGAGTATGTTTTTGTGTATTTATGTGTTTGGTTCGCTGATGTGGTGGGACTATGTGATACTGGAATTGTGTTGTGTGAGGTTACCTTCTCCTCCTGACTGGTTTCACCAGTTTTGAGATGAGAGAGCTCAGCCTCCAGTTTGGCTATATGGTTGCATCTCTCACATATATTTGAACCTGTTTGGAGGAGGAGAGGGTTGTCCGTGTACATGAGACAGTTGTATCATTGCCTCAAAATTCCCAGATTCACCAGCTGGACTGGAGAGGAAACCATTGACTGACCTTTGGACATGCTAGAGAAATATAGGAAAACTGAGTTAAGATGGACCAATAGGGGTCAAGGTAATCGTAGAGAGTATAAGAGTAAGTAGTGCTTATGGTTTAATAGTGCTAACTTGTAAGATTACTTATTTGGACCAGTGAAGGGCCTTAGAATGAGAATATGGTGTTTAATTTGAGAGATAGAGCAGTTCTAAGGGGAAAATGTGAAGAGCAGACTTCATGGAGCCAGGAATAGTTTAAACCCAATTAGGCGGCGCTGCCCATTGTTGCGCTATGCACAAAAATGTGCAAAACCGCACAAAAGAGGGTTTTAAGAGAGGGAGATCAAGGAGTTTGGAATTGACCCAAAATGGCCAATAAAACTACAGTTTCAAGGCTATAACCACTCCCACAGGGGCAGGCAGGCTGCTCAATGTTTATCACTGCCACTGATGAACAGAGAGACTTCCCTTTAGCCCAAGCAAAAACTGTCCTCCAAGAAACTTACAAACAGTTCAGAACAGCAAGCCTGTAACTGAACTTTTTTAAATCTCAGAAAAGTGGGAAAAAAGCAAGTTTTTTTTTGTTTTTTTGTTTTTTTAAAAATAGCAGAGGTTCACAAGTATCAACAAGTTATAACAGTGCAGTAAATGACCCCACACTTGAGTGCTAGACCAGAGACAGATAAAATGCAAGTTTTAAGAAAAAAACAATTTTAAAAATAAGTACAAACAGGAAGTTCAGTAAACAGCTCTAGGTTGTGTTGTAAATACAGTTACCAATGCAGAAATCAAGTTTAATAAGCCAGAACATGCTCAAAGTAGGCGGCTATGCAGAAAAACTTAGCAAATAATCTGAAGAAAAATACTTAAAATCTCAAAAGTGGCTCCTTTCTTCTCTCAGCGTTTTCTCCTCTTGGAGGGTGCTTCCCCAACAGCCAACAAGTCTGAAAAGATGCCAAAACCACGAGGCAATCTGGTTTTAAGAGAGGGAGATCAAGGAGTTTGGAATTGACCTAAACTGGCCAATAAAACTACAGTGGCCATTGGTGACTGTCTCGAAGAAGTCAACCAGGTTTAGTAGGCATGATCTGCCCTTAACAAAGCCAAACTGGGTTGGGTCAAGTGTTTGGAGGTTCCCAATGTCTTTGTTAATGAGTTCCATGATGATGCGCTCCATAGCCTTGCAGACCAGGCTAGTCAGGCTTATGGGGTGATAGTTACCAGGGTCAGTTGTGGCCCCTCCTTTGTGGAGCAGAATAATTGTTGCTGTGTGACATTCTATGGGCATGTAGACTGTGGAGAGGCTGAGGTTGAACGGTGTGTTTAGGTGGTGGGTTAGTTCGTTCTGTAGTTCATGTAAGATGCAGCCTGGGACACCATCTGGCCCCATTGATGCTGTGTTTTTGGCTTTTGAAAGGGCTGTTTTCACCTGTGCTTCTGTGAGTTCCAGGACACTGCACTTTTCTGTTATTGTTATGGGCCCTCTTGAAGGTGAGAGGGAGGTGAAGTTTGCACTGAATCTATCTGCCAGGATGTTGGCAATATCAGTAGGTTCAGTATATTTTGTGCTATTTTGCACTAGATCAGAGCATATCTGCTAGTTGCCACTTAGATTCTTGACATAGCTAAAGAAGGCTTTGTGGTTATCTTTCGGATCCTTGGCTATTTTTCTTTTGAAGTTAGCCTTGGATGATTTTATGAAGGACCTTAGTTTCTTACTGATACTGATCAGGGATGTCATTCCTTCTTGGGATTTGCTTTTTTTCTGAACTAGTTTCCTCCTTCTGTTGTATAACCTGTTTATGGCAGGGGTCCACCAGACTGGTTTCCTTCTCTTAGGGGAGTGAGTCTTGGTTTTGCTAGGGATGGCACAATCCATGCTTCCTTGTAGGTGCTCATAGAGTGCAATTGTAAAGGATTCTGGATCATGGGCAGTGTTATCCTTTAGCGTGGGGGCTGTGAAACTTACCACATCTGCCGTAAATAAGGTGAAGTTTGCTTTAGAAACGTTTTTCATTGTGGTTTCCTTGGTTGGGGGTGGTGGTGGAATGTGGATATCCAGGGTGATTAGTTTATGATCTGATCTAACCAGTGACAGGTTGACCTCTGGTACAGAACACCTGTCATCCATGTTGGTGATGACCAGGTCCAATATGTTGTGGCCTCTGGTAGGGGAGTTTACCAGCTGATCCAGGGCATTTGAGTTGATAAATTCCAGGAATCGCTGAGCCTGGGAGTTTGTACTAAAGTAGTTTTCCCTGTTAATGGTAGGGTAATTGAAACTGCCCAATATCACGGTGTTTGGTAGGACCTTCATGTATTCCAGTGTCTCCAGAAAGGCGGAGTGGTGGTCCTGGGTCATGGAGGGTGATCTGTAGCAGGCCACAATTTGCATTGCAGATTTGCCTGATGTTAGTTGCACATGGATGATCTCAGAGGTATCATCCTGCATCACTAACCTGGAGGTGTGAGTATCCTTGATGAATATGGATACACCCTCCTCCTTTTGTGCTTCGGTCTGTGTTCTGTGGCCGAAATGTGTGGTATGAGTTGTAGCCCAGTAGTGCTGGAGTACTCTCTGGAGCCTAGAACCAGGTTTCAGTTACTGCACAGATGTTGATGCTCTCCATACTTAGCAGTGCTTTGAGCGCATGCATTTTGAGATTTAAACTCCTGGCGTTGAGTAGCATAACCCTCATTTTTTTACTTGTGCTTTTTACGGTGGTGGGTTTGAATTTTGAGCCTTGCCTAAAAAAGGCACTATGGGGGCAACAAGAGCCTCGGCCAGTATTTGAAAGCCAAGTGGTGATAGGTGCAAGCCATCTCTTGTGAAGCAATGCGGCTTGTCAAGCATGTCATCCCAGGCTGACAGACACTAGATCCCCTTTGAATGACACCAGAAGCTTAGTCAATTGTTAAAATTGATATTTTTTTTCTTTATACAGAGGTATCATTCTTGGTGAGGGTAGGATGCTATGACTATCATTGCAATATGAAGTCCATCCCAGGGCAGAATGGCCACTTTTAAGTACAGAAACATAATTGCTAATATATCCTCAGTAACACATATAATTCATATTATATCCACTGCTATACATAGTTATTGTTTTGTATTACTATCTTTATATTGTTCTTTAGTTTTAAAAATTGATTGGATTAACATTAATAAAATTTGGATTGTGCTAGATTAGAACCTTGACTCACCTGCATTACAACTATGAACTTACACCAGTTGCTACAGGGAAGACTATGCAACAGGTTTATTTTTTACTGTTGTTACTGTCCAGAATGGTTATTGCAGCTGAGGACTTATTTGTCACACATGCTCTTTAGTTACATATACACTTTAAAGAGGTGAGTGATTAACCATGTATGTGCATGATACGAAAGCTCAGAAAATGTTTAATTGTAAAACCATAATTGTACTAATTTCCACAATTAGACGTATAATATATATGATATCATATGTATGATCAATCCACCGGCTATAGATGGTATTTTTATTTATAATTATTTTTATATTGTTAAATTTTCTATATAAATTACAGTGGAACAGTATTAATAAAACTTGGAGTTTGCTGGATTAGAATGTTGTCTTACCTGTATTGTGGCCATTAACTTATAACTGTTGCCACAGGGAGAGCTAGACAGCAGCTGTATTTTTCTTACTCATTACTGTCTATGTATGCTGACCACTCTGCAAAACCACTTAGCGTGTTTACATAATGGAAGACCACAGATGCTACAATGTATCTTTTTTTAGAAATTAGCATGTCTGCCGGTGTTGTGGGATCATGCTGACCACTTCAATGCTTAGTGGGTTAATGCAATGGAAAGCAAAAGATGTAACAATGTTTCATTTAGAATGATGAGGTTTGCTTGTTGTCTGCAGGTGTTGTGGAACTGTACGTGTTGTATAAGCATGCCCATACTCAGGAATTGCCACTTAGTGTGTTTGCATGATGTTAGGCAAAAGCTATAACAATGTATCTTTTCTGAAATTGACAATGTCTGCTTGTTGTCGTCTGAGGCATTACAATGTGTTTGCACAAAGGTGATCAACGTGGAAATGAGACAGGTAAAGCTCAACATGTATTATTCTTGTAAAAATTGTTTATTATGTTTCATCATTTAAAGGTAAATGTGGGACTTGAACTTGAATCTGCATATTCTATGTGCTGTGGGTTTCATTGTGTTTAGCAGGTATGCCACACACACACACACACACACACACACACACACACACACACACACACACACACACACACACACACACACACACACACACACACACACACACGTTATTCACAGATATAATTTATGCAGGCCTTATAATAGAAGTCACTTCCATTCATTTTAATTTATTTATCCATGTCACTATATTTCGGCTAAGCAGTGCACCATGTAAATATTAATATTTTTAAAAAGGACATATAAACAACATTACAAAATACATTTTAACACACTTTACAGATTTGACACAACTCTGGATTTGAACTATTACACCAATAAACCTAAAAAACATACTATGGATGTCTTATCTCTCTTTTCCGCAGAAACAACTTTGCAGCATGAATGCAAATCATTGTACATACAAGAAAGTCGCATTTCCTCCACAGTATTAACAAGACATAAATGTGTATAATTTCATTTATTTGTACATGTGTTACTTACATATTTATTGCAATGAGTAATTACACAGCCATTTATAAGTAGTGTTTGCACCAATGCAGCTTTGTTTTCTCTTTGTATTGTATTCAATCTTGTCCTATCTGTGCTATACTCTCAGACATGCCATCTATAGGGTATTTTGTATCATTGTCCTTTAAATGTATGATAAAATTACATGACAGTAAAGAGTTTTCAGCAAAGGCAGGAGAGTTTGGCTATTAGTGAACAAAAACATGAGAAATGTGTGCTGTTCATTTCAATTTAAAGGCTTGCTACAGTTATTTCTACACTTTGTAAGTGTATCCTAGGTGACATACCTAATGCAGGTAATGTAGTCTGAATTGCTGTTGAGTCTTCCTTCTCCTTCCCACTAATCATTCACAATTCATACACCTTCTACACAAAGTCAAATGTTTGAGGTTCAGCAATTCTAATGAGCTCACCTCATTTGCATCTTCACCGTGCACAGATTCTTGAATCTACACTATAAAAAGGTAACCGTGTAGCTAAGGAACTTGAAGGTGAAGAGACTTGTGAATTTGGAGAACACAGAAGATAGATAATCCTTTTAATTTATCTGCAGAGATGGCTTCTGATCTCCATAAGAACTTTTATTGTATGCACTTCTTATAGTTCACTGCTGGCACAGACATTTTTGGCAGGCATTTACTTTTTCAGACAGACAGCTTATTAACTTTCATCACAAGTGTTATTGTTACAATTGGTTATTTTATAAGCTTCTGTGTTATTTCAGGGAAATGTAATGTACCAAACTGTCAATGACACAGAGGTGTTATGCTTCTAAGATGGCCCGTAGACACCTCCAGGGGAGTGTTGGGCACAATGAGAGAGGACCGACAATTATATAAAATTGACCTTTTTGTTGTAAATGTGTTCACGTTTTGCAAGAATTGTGTTGAAAACATATATAACAATTGAATTATGTGATATTCCTTAGTTTGTACAAACTTTTCATTTGCCTGATATTATTATTAAACTATTCTTAATGGACACATAGGAAAAAACTGTGTATTCATTGTTCCCCTGTGTTATTGCAGTTATGATGGTTGCATCCTTACCTTGTTTCATTTCTTTCAGGACCATCCTCACTACCAAGTATGGATTCATCTGGACATCATAAGCTATACATTTTTCTTTTATTAGTGTCACTGCACGAAGCATCGGAAACCATCCATGTGCAACTAACAGCGGGCAAAACTGCCTTTCAGTTTGTAGCCTGCTACAGAACACCCTCCCTATTACAGAAACCCCATTTGGCATTCCTTAGAACACTAGAGAATATGAAGGTCTCTCCAAACACTATGTTATTGGGTGACTTCAACTACCAAAACATTGACTGGGAAAACTACTCAAGCCCAAACACCCTTGCCCAACGGTTCCTTGAATTTATAAACTCTAACACAATGGAACAACTGGTCACCACTCCCACAAGAGAGAACAACATATTGGACCTGGTCATCACCAACATGGGGACTCTATGTTCCACACCATAGGTAAACCCCTCATTGGTAAGATCAGACCATAAACAAATTTCCCTGGACATCCATATCCCGTTCCCACCCCCAGCCAAGGAAATCACTGTAAAGAATTTCTCCAAAGCCAACTTTGCACTTCTCAAGACTGAGGTGGAATCCTTCAAAGCCCCTGGGCCAGTGGATAATACAGCCCAACCCGCAGAATCCTTTACAAATGCATTTTATGAGCACCTGCAGGAATGCATGGATCGTGCTATCCCAAATAAAACCAAGACTCACTCCTCCAAAAACAGGAGACTGGTCTGGTGGACCCCAGCCAAAAATAAGCTATACAACAGAAGGAGGAAGCTACTACATGACAGAGCAAAATCCCAAAAAGGGAAGGCATCTCTGATCAGTATTAGCAAGAAACTTCGATCCCTCATAAAATCATCAAAAGCCAGTTTAGAAAGAAAAATTGCCCTAGACACTAAAGATAATCACAAGGCCTTCTTTAGTTATGTCAGAAACATGGGTGGAAACTCCCAGATATGCTCTGAATTGTTGCATAACGGTACAAAATTTACTGAACCTACAGACATAGCCAACATCCTGGCAAACAGATTCAGTGCAAACTTCTTCTCCCCTTCCCCCCCAAAGGAGCAAATGCCTATCCCAACTGAATGTAACCTCCCTGACATCACAGATGCACAGGTGAAAGCTGCCCTCTCCAAAGCAAAAAACACAGCATCTATGGGACCGGACAGTGTCACAGGCTGTGTCTTACATGAGCTCCAAGAAGAACTGAACCCTCACATTAAGTCACTGTTCAAACTTAGCCTTACTACAGGATATGTACCAAAGAATGGCATACAGCTACAGTGGTCCCACTCCACAAAGGTGGTGCCACAACAGACCCCGGAAACTATCGCCCCATAAGCCTGACTAGTCTGGTCTGTAAAGCTATGGAGTGTATTATCATAGAACTCATAAACAAAGACATTGGGAGCCTTCAAACACTGGACCCTACCCAATTCGGCTTTGTTAAGGGCAGATCTTGCCTCTTAAACCTAGTTGATTTCTTTGAAACAGTTACCAAAGTCATAGATGAGGGCAAGGTAGTCCAGACAGCCTACCTGGGCCTCGCAAAAGCCTTCGACACAATACCCCACTCAGGCATCATAAATAAGCTTACCAACTTAAATATCAACCCCTATATCACAAGATGGGTTGCAAACTGGCTCAGAGATAGAACCCACATGGTCAGAATCACAGGTGCCATGTCCGAATCCAAACCAGTTACAAGTGGCATCCCACAGGGCTCAGTTCTGAGACCTCTCTTGTTCAGTATATACTTCTCTGAGGTACAGGCTAACACGGGGAGGATTATGGCTGACAAAGTTCGCAGATGACTGCAAACTGGGGGCCATAATCGATTCTCCAGCTGACACAAGCATCCTCCAAAAGGGTCTCACAGAGACAGATGCTTGGTGCCAGAGCCACGGCCTCAAGCTAAATGCTAAAAAGTGCATAGTCATCCCCTTTGGGAAAAACAAGGTGCCCACAAATTACCACATAGGTGGTAATCCATTAAGTACGGAAGAAGTAATTAGAGATTTGGGGACCAACGTGGATAGTAATCTCTCCTTTGATAATCATGTTGCCAAAGTGGTTAGAAAGACTTCTATATAGCCCACCTTATCACGAAAGGGTTCGCATCTAGATCAAGAGAGGTCATTGTGCCCCTCTACTCGTCACTCATCAGGCCCATAATTGAATACAATGCCCCTTTTGGGATGTACCTTACCCGACACCTGCAGCAACTGGAGAGACCCCAAAAGTACCTCACCAAGAGGATCATGGGCTAAAAACAGATGTCCTATGCAGCTCGACTAAAGAAACTCCAGCTCTACTCAGTTGCTTACCGCATACTCAGAGGCAATCTATGCCTGACGTACAAAGCCATGTCAAACCCAGAATTAATGGACATGCTCCACCTCAAAAAATCCAAGTCCCTTAGAGCTACACGCTCCAGGGACCTAAACCTCAGCACAAAAATAAATAGGACATGCTGGAGGGACAGATTATTTTCCCAAAGGCTCCCCTCACTCTGGACTGGAATCCCAATTCATGTTAGACATAGCTCCTCGCTGACCCTCTTCAAGCGAAATTTGGACGCGTGGATGGGAAATCACAAATTCACCCCTGGGATCTCTCCTGTGTCCCTGCTAGACAGAGGCACAGTAAACTAATCTTAAAAGGGTACCTTCTGTGACCTACTTTACAGAGGCACAGTAGGCTAATCTAATAGGGAGGCGGAAGCCAAATACACTCTGGCTAAGCTTATAAATGCCCTAGGGCAGATAGCCTAGTATCTACCTATGAACCTATGAACCTATGAGCATTTGTCAGCTATATCCATTTATCTGTATGTGTGAGGTTATTTTAATGCTTGTGTGCATTGCTGTGCCATCTGCGATAGTGTGACCAGTGTTAGCCTGTCATTGTATAAATTGTTTTAAATATTTAATGTAGATATTAATTTCATTCAGGTGTTTGTTGCTTGTATCACATGTGATCCTGACAGTAGACATGTAGGACTCTTACCACCTGATGTCAGATTATCTGTAGACTCTGATGATAATGGCCAAACAGAAGCACATACTGGAGGTACAGAAGTTGAATCTGACACTGAGGTTGACATTCAGCCACCCCCTGTACTTCTCCCAGATACAGTCAGTAGACCTATGCATATATATTCCATTGAGCCCTCAGCTATTGGACAGGTAGAGGGAGTAGTAAAAAATCAAAAAACAAGTGCAAAGGCAAATGTAGCAGTCCAAATACACGTTTAATCTTTAAGCACTTTTCGTCAACTAGTTCGCTGACTTCTTCAGAAACAATTAACAATAACAAACATTCTTGTGTTTAAAACCTAAGCAATTAAGACATCATTGTCACATGACCAACTAAACATCCCATTCATTCTTTTTAAAATGACAGTGACTAGTTTATCTCAAGACATGGAAAAAGGTAGAGGGAGTGACACACTTGATCATGGCAGTGTGGTTACTGTGGGTCAGTGCCAGTTGACTCTGACTGTAGCCAAAGTGTGTGCGAGGTGCCATGCAGGAAGTTTGTAAGGGGTGCTTGAAGGAGACCTGCTGTCCACCCTCCACCTGATCCTGATGTGTCTTTTTGTGCCAGTCAACATATGCTTAGGGCCATCATGGAGATGAAAGCATGTTCAAATAGGGTCTCTGTGCACATTCTTAGGGTTGTAAATGTGACACAGGCTGACATGCTTGACTGCCTCTGCCTTGTGGCTGATTCAGTGGTTTGGCTGAATGACACAATGAAGTGGGCAGTGTCTGTGATGGAACATCTGGTGGGAGGGGGACAGCATCCACATGGATGAAGGTGAGCAGCAGCATCTGTTACAAAGACATGCATCTGGAGTGTTTCTCCCTGGGTCTCCACTGAAAATTGGCTTTGTTCCAAGTCAAACTTTCCCAGTAAACAAATGTTAAATAAAATAAAATAAATCTGATGTTAGCCAATGTGGCCATGCCTGATCATGCTTCCATCATGGCACTACTTCCTCTGTTCTGTCAGTGACTGAGGTGTCCTAACCTTGATGTGGTAGGCCATGGGATTGTGGTCTTGGGTGCACTGTTGAGGAGAACTCATCCAGCAGACATCAGTCATCTTCAGGTAGCAGCAGCATATTTGGCCATGGGCATAGATGAGTCAATGCAACTCCTGGTAGAGCTAGTTCTCATGGTCAGGGGCAACACCGATGAACTGTTACCTCTACTATGCATATTTCACACCTGTCTGACACACCAGGATGTTGAGTTAGCACAGAGTTTAGGACAGAGTTTGACTGTGTTCTTGCAGACACTCACACACACAGGTTTCACTCTGGGTTCCCATACAAACACACACACATGACAATTACATGGATCATTCATGAGACCTGCAGCTCATTCTATCTCAGTTGCCATTTGCTATATTATCAACATTTCTGCCTGCTGACACTTTCTTACTGACATGCACTCACTATCATATGTGTCAGCTTTGACCTCCTGCTCCTCCCCGAAAAAAAAAAAAAAAAAAAAAAAAACAGTTCAAATGATAATAACTGAGGAATATCATTGAGTCTATCTTTTGGAGTCAAAGATATACAGGTCTTTTATCTGATGCCCAGGGCGCATAGCTGACTGAGTACTTAATATATACTTGTTTGTGATGCTTTTTTATTTAAATTGTACTACTTTCTTACAGGTTTTTGTAATGTTTGAATCTTTGATGCATGAGGCCTATTAGTTGATAGAGGACA
The DNA here is from genome assembly GCF_019279795.1 of Protopterus annectens. NCBI lineage: Eukaryota > Metazoa > Chordata > Ceratodontiformes > Protopteridae > Protopterus > Protopterus annectens. The sequence continues at coordinate 1,785,613,653 of NC_056739.1, read as the reverse complement.
CATCTACTGACATAAGTCAGTTCTGTCACATATTGATGTTATTGCTGTAAAAATTCATCCACCTTCTACTTAGTTACATTAGCAAGGATATGCCACTCATTTGTGTTCTTAACCATTTATTTTCCTATGCAGGTTCAACACTTACCTTAATAGTTCAGCAGTTAGAAGAGTTTTAATTTGGGGCTGACTCTGTGTGATTCTAGCAGTGCACAGCCATTGCATGATTAAGTAAAGGTCATGAGCATTGCCTGGCATCAGTTTTACTGTATGTATTTGCATAGGATGAAAGTTTTTTCCCCTTAGGTGGTGAGCATGTGTACTATCCATTACCTCTTGGCAAGGGTGAGGGTATATTGTACACACCAATGTCTACCTACACCCACAGCAGCTGTTGGTGCCCCGTCTGACTCCTCACCTACATATGTAGTGATGACCTTGCCAGTGGTAGTAGAATGTGTGCCCCATCCCCTTGGCATTCCTGCTGAAGCTGTTTTCTCAGAATAATGTTGTGAAGGACAGCACAGACAGTGAAAATTTCAGGACAAGTACAGGGATTGTACTGCAGAGCTCCCCCTGATGTATCTAGGCACTGGTACCATGACTTAAGCAGCCCAAGCATATTGTCTATGATACTTTGAGTATGTGCCTCATTATATAATTTCTCCCTGAGTGGGTGTGCATTTCAGCCACAGCTTGAATGTATATCCTGCATCCTCCAATAAATGACCTTGTGGGATATTCCCCCTAGAAAACCTCTGATGCAGTTGAGAGTTGTGCCCTATATGGGTGTCATGGCAACTACCTGGGTTCCAGTATACACATTCAGAATGATCCCCTTAGCATTACACACAACCTGGCAGGTAATGGTGTGGAATCCCGTTCTGTTTATGTACACCCTTCCCTGTTCCCCTGGCGGTGCTTTGATTTCAATGTGCGTGCAGTCTATGGCATTCTAGACTTCAAGGATGTGTGCTACAGGATAGAAATGCTGCACACTTGTAGCTCTTTCCTCAAGTGTACAGGGAAAATGTATGTAGTCACCGGCATGTTGTAATATAGCATTCAGAAATTGATGTTGGATCCTGGATGCTGATGCCTGTGAGGCTCACAGCATATCATCTGTTGGTCTCTGGAGGGTTCCTGTAGCTAAATGCTACACATACCTTAGTCTCCACAGTTCCCTCTGTTTCCCTTGCTCTCAGTTAAGGGTGACAGAGGTTGTCGAGTTCCTGTGGTATGTATCTATCCACCCTGTATTGCTCTACAATTTCCTCCTCATGCAGACCTTGAGTCTAAATGCCATTTTCCTTCTTGACAGAGGCCTATAAGCAGCAGCAGCAGCATAGACTTGGTTCTGTTGCACATGCGCTTGTATAAGAGCAACAGCAGACCCTAACATTATTTCCATATAGAGTAGTTTCCCTGGCTGTATTCCAATAGGTTTTGGAATTTGAGGCCAAAATCTGCACTGAGTGTATACAATTTACTTTATAGCTTGCTGAATAACTCCTATATCTTGGATTGGTTAATTAGCATACAATTCAGCTGCTTATGCTGAAATTAGCATGCCATGATATTCACCATGTTTGCCTGGCTCTGCATGCCATGTATAACCTCTTACTGAATAGAAATCGGTGTACTGCTGTGTAGGCTTTATTGAATCCAGCCCCATATGTTTTACTGAGATTCACTATGCAATGACATTGCATTAATGTATACAGGTATAGTTTTACAGTACTTATTTCTACTTTTACATGTCAGCAACATTTTGCTTTTGTGGATTAGATGTGACCTGTCTACTTGCAAATAATCATTAGATTGTTCACACATTTCATACTTATGGAGTGTTTGAAGCTCATTCTTTCACCATTGCACTTGCTTGTGTTTATGTGTGTGCTGAAGTGCATGAGTATATCTACAAGTATCCATGCATGTGTGCATGGGTGCTTAGGTGCATGTGCTTATCTGTAAGCATGCATGGACGTGTGCGTGTGTGTGTGTGTGTGTGTGTGTGTGTGTGTGTGTGTGTGTGTGTGTGTGTGTGTCTGTCTGTCTGTCTGTCTGTGTCTGTGCATGTGTATCTGCGTGTATGTATACTTCAATCCTTCAGTTTTATTTTTCAGAATTACTGGTTTAAACTTCTACCATGTTTTCTTAACTTTTATGATTTTTTTAACACATAAGAAACTACATTGTAAAAATCTATGAGGTACTTTACATCCACTGCTATTATATGTGTAGTGTACATAGCGTACCTAACACAATGGTGAATTTTTTTCTGAACTGATAAAAAATATATCCAGTTTATTAACCAATTATAGCAAATAAACACATGGTATTGCATTACCTAAAAATATAACATCAGTAATAATACACCTTCATAGAAATGAGTGTGCAGTGGTTAAAACTTCACATCAAAGCAAATAACATGACACGAGGATACTAAAAATATTGCATTGTTTTAATGTTTATGATATCCCTGCCACACCAGTGTAGCTGCTGTGAACTGAACTCATTAGAACAGGTATGTGAGTTTGAGACCTGAGTGCTTTAAGTTTTGTTTCAGGTAGGCAGTTGGAGCAAAGGAGTAAGGCAATAAGATCTTAACAAGTTGCTTCTTGTAATACAGGATTTGATTCCCTTCATCAGCTGTATTAGGACAGTGCTCATGGGCTACTGTGAAACTGAACGAGGCTCTGCAGTGGTCTCCTGGACAATATGTCTAATAACTGTGTATAAAAAGGTTACTATTAACTTTGTCATAAACCAGTCAAAAGAGCATTCAAAGTACAATGGATACACGTGTGATGTAGACTAATGAGGTATTTTTACTGACATTGATTTTTAAAAGTCAGGGAATGAACATGCCATATTACCATGCATAAAATAAAGTCAGTGGATGAAAGTGACTGGGAGAACTGATCTAACAAAAAAGTTCTGGACATTCTCATTCACTAGCCTATGGCATGCAATACATGATCCAGCTATGGCTCCTATTTGGCACATAACTCTAATAAAGTAAGCTAACATTTTCAAAGGCAGCTGCATATATTCAAAAATGATGTTATTTATAAAAATTATGTTTTCCTTTTAGTTTGCTGAAGTTAGGAGAAATGCAAATGGTTGATTTTTTTCTACATAAAATAAATTTTACCATTTCTCTAAGTAATGTATAACATGGAATTAATTATATTCAGAAGTAAAATATGTAAGGTGGTAGTGAGGTTTGCCTGCCCAAAACACAAATAATGATTTATACTGCATTTATTGCAGAATTTTCATTATTTTAAAGAAAGGCACTAGGCTATAAGTTAAGCAAAGATTTCCTATTGCATCTAGTATGATAAGAAAATGAAACAATAGAGTTCTTGAACAAATAACAAAATTTATTCTTATTAAAAACACTTGACACATGTCCAAACAAAACTGACCATTTTAAGTAATCAGCCTCTTGAGAAGTTCACCGACATTATTGTGAAGAATATTTTTTCTTGATTAGTATATTTCAAATTCTAAAATTATATAAAAAAAGCAAAAATGTTATTAATATAGCATGTTTTCATTGAACTGAATGATATTTATTTTATCAATTCTACAGTAGCCTAATCTATATGAGTTATGTCCTGCCAAGGACATAATGGCTAGCCAGTTTGCAAAGCTTCAGGGCCACTTCCATATTCCAAAACCATTAATCATCTTGAGCTGATCTGACTAAATTGAGGTTTGTGTGCCAAGCCTTTCAGAGCTTCCCTGCTGCCAACAAGAACATTCCTTTCCAGGCTTTCAAGGAATGACAGTTAGCTAACACTGTTCCATTGCTAGGCAGATAAATTCTCCTCTGGGAAATGTATTTTTGTGACAGAAAACCTATATATATGTGTGTGTATATACGTGTGTGTGTGTGCGCGTGTGTGTGTGTGTGTGTGTGTGTGTGTGTGTGTGTGTGTGTGTGTGTGTGTGTGTGTGTGTGTTTGTATATATATATATATATATATATATATATATATATATTTAGCTAGAAAAAAGTGCTATTATTGATTATCGTGTACTTTTGTTCACATTTAAACAGGAGCATTTCTTTTTTACTTTTCTGGTAAAAAGTTGCTAAAACATATATAACACTATTTTTCTGTAGAGAAGCAGGTGGTATTTTGCTTTTTGGGGTTGGAGTAAGTGTTTAAAGTTTATTTTACTGCATTTTTGGAGGAAAAAGTTACTTTTTTCCAATTTAACAGTTTTACGATCTATTGCTGCTTAGCATTCCTCAAAATCAGGCAACTTTTTGGCTAAACTATGGAATAACCTACAAGTCTCCTTGGCTGCACTGTATTCAAGCCACAAAAAGAAAAAGATTAAGTAGCTTTGCCACCACACAAAGTTGATATTTTACCTCAGCCACAGGTGGGTGACTGCTGTGACCAAAGCTGGTTTCTTCAACCTTTCATCTTTTTCCATGGATCCTGCTAGTGTAGTCCATGCAGCCACCAGGGACCGGGGGTTAGAAACATCCTCTGTGGCTGTTGGAGTGCCCATGTTTTCCAGGGGTGAGTGACTGTTGTCTGTCCAGAGAGAACAGGCAAGGAATGCCTCTCTGCTTAGCCAGAAAGCTGTATCCATCCCTTGGAAGGTGATTTGTTCCAATTCTGCATCTGTTTATTCAGGAATTCCTGTCAAAAAGAAACAGAAGGCTAAACATATGCATTCTCCTGTCTCAGTGACACTGGACAGTTGTTATTTATTGGGCTTAGCTCAGGGTTTAGTGCAGGCTCTTTATCCTTCTTTTATGACTATTTCTATTAAAAGAAAAATATATTCATCTTTTAGTGGGAAACAATTTTTCTGAGTCAGAAATTTGAGCCTTAAAAGACTTGAGGGATAATCCCAATATTGTTATCACCACAGCGGATGGGGGGGGGGGGGGCTGTGGTGGTGATGGATATGGAACAATATGTTTTTGAGGCACAAACACAATTACATAATAATAAACATTACATGCCTATGTCCATTTTTGGATTTAGCTGTTGAAGAGGGAATTATAGATAAAAATACTCAGAAACAATTTACAGTGACAGACCCCCATAAGCAAATTTTGTATTTACTGCCTAAATTTCATAAGAGTTTAACAAAACCACCTGGAAGACCTATCTTATCAGGTAAGGGTTCACTAACAGAATCACTTTCGGAATTTTTGACTCAATATTTACAACCTCTTTTGAGTTTAGTTAGATCAAGGCTGAAAGACACAACTGAATACCTACAAATTGTGTCTGACTCCCAACTTGAGCCCGGTTGGTGAATCTGCACCCTTGATGTTAAATCTTTATATACTAACATTCCACATTGGGCCGGGTTACAGGCCATTGAATACTGGGTGGCTAAGGGTGAACTTTATCCATCAGGCTTTAATACTTTGATATTATGCATGGTGGAACATGCACTAACCAAGCATGTTTTTTATCTTCATCAGGATTATTACTGGCAAGTCCAAGGTACAGCAATGGGGGCATCATTTGCACCAATATATGCTGACCTATTTATGGGGTTCCTAGAGGAACAGCTTATTTATAACAGGGCCCATAATATTTATACAGAGGAAATGGACATCAGGCGCAGGTACCTGGATGGTTGTTGGCTCATTTGGAAGTCTGATCAGGATTATTTATTGGAGTTTATTCAATACCTTAATGATAATATGTGGGGTATTGAATTTACTCTCAATATGCAGTACAATGAAATTCGCTACTTGGATGCTCTTGCCACTAGAAATAGTGATAATACACTGGATACAAAAAAAATTATCAAATACTCACAATATAATACCCTGTTGGAATCCAATAGTCTACACCCAAAACATATTACAAGAAATATCCCCAAGTCTCAATTTATGAGAATCAAAAGGATATGCTCCAACCAGGCAAGTTATAAATATTATCAGCATGACTTAAGAAACAGATTTAAGGCCAGAGGATACAAATTGGGTCATATCATTCCAGCATATAATTGGGTGGAACAATTTAACAGAAATTATTTGCTTAGCTATAAAGATAAAACCAATTCAGGTGTTGCCCCCGTTAGATTTGTAACCACATATGGTAGGAACATTAATGTTATAAAAAATGTGGTCAATAGTAATTGGAATATTCTATTAGCTAACCCAGCTTTGGCTAATATTCTTGCTTCGGAGTGCCAATTTTCATATAGGAGAGGCCGTACTTTGGGGTCATATTTGAACCTACATAAAAAGGGAAGACAGATGAATATGAATGGCACACAACTCACACTTTCTGGTGATCAGTTAAGGGGTTCCTTTCCTTGTGGCCATTGTTTTTTTGTGTAATTCGCTAGCAGGAATAGAGCTAAAGTTTTTGGAATTAGATGTTTTGGCAATTGTGGGACTAATTGGGTTATATATCTTGTTAGTTGTTCCAGTTCTGCCTTTTACATTGGGCAGACTTCAAGACCGTTGAGAATCAGGATGTCAGAACATTTTAGTGACATCAGGAACAAACGTCCATCTAGTGCATTATATAAACATGTATTGTTTCACACTAGTGCGGAGTTTCAGTTTCAAATCATTGATGCTATTAGGGGTGATAACATCAATAAATTTGGATAGCATGATATGCTTAATAAGAAAGAAAAAAGCCTGGATTATCAGATTAGGGAGGTTATTCAACCTAGGTCTCAATGATCACTTATAATGTGATATAGATATATTAGGTGTTTAACCAGGGCTGTATTTCTTTACCATGAAAAAACTAAGACTAATTTTCTGCTTTCAGTATGTTTATATAAATTATTTTCATGTGCATTTTTATTTGTGGTAATACATCTTTAAATATGTAATTGTCGTTATCTATTTACTTATTAGCCAATTATCATATGGCTATATTAAGCTAGGTGATGGAGCATTATACTATCACTGAAGAAGTCTTTGTGCTGAAACCAGTCTGTTGTTTGGGTCAGAATAAATATATATTTTGGATATATTCACTCTGCTACTGGCTGCCTTTTTGACTTTGAGCTATTTACTTTGGCTATGCACCTGCCTGTCGTGCGAGTTCTCTTTTGGATTGTATCAATTTTTGTATGCGAGCCAGCACCACTGCTGCATTTTCCAACACAGCATGTATACACAAGAACAAAAGGCCCTTACAGCTGTAATGTCAAGTATATCAGAAATATATATGTTTTTGCAAAGAAAGGACAGTGGCACCAGTAGGAAAGGGGTTTATCAGCTAGGATCAAGTAATATACAAGCAAGTGATTTATAGCTATGTAAATGCTAAATGGTAATCTAAGCAAGTAATAATGCCCTACAGAGTGTGTGTGTTAATGTGTAATTAACACCCACCCAGGGCATGGCATCAAGCCTCTTCACCCCTGGAAGGGCGTTAATTTCACATTAACACACAATGTGGAGGGCATTATTGCACTTAGAGAATGGGCTCACTGTGAAATTGTTGTGTTTTACTTACTTATATAAATATATATATATATATATATATATATATATATATATATATATATATATATATATATATATATATATATATTTTATTACTATGTTTTTGTATATTTTTGATGTACAATAGTTTCTCCACCTATTGTTTCAAACTTGCTGTAGTATATGTTAATGGTGTTGGAGGAAGCATTTTACAGACAAAATTTAACATTTAAAAAAATAACCAGGTTATTTACTTTAATTTTGGTCCCCTTACTCCTAAATCATTTGGTTGGCAGTCACTGGAGATTGAAATTACTAAATAATGACATACATTTGACCTTTTTTTCCTTCAGAAAGTTCATGCCAACTTAAACCCTTTACTGTAGTAGCTTTGTAATTTTATAACAGTAATAATTAAGTTTCTGTTTTAGAACTTTTGTTCCCCAAAGATTTCTTCAGCTGAAAGGTGCAGAGTTTTGTAAACCTCTTTACTACTGCTGCTGGTAGTCATCTCACAGACTCACCCTCACACACACACACGCACACACACGCACACACACGCACACACACGCACACACACACACACACACACACGCACACACACACACACACACACACACACACACATACACACGCATGCACGCATGCACGCATGCACAAACACACACACAGACACACGCACACCTCTGCTTTGGAAAAAATGCATGCTGATAAAATCCCTGTTATTCTAGCAATTTTCTAAGTTTATAAGAGCAATATTTAAGCCTTTTGTTTCCCAATTATTTGTTGCTCTGTTCAGATTTCTTGTGCTGAGAATTATGGTCGAGAGTTATGCAAAGTTCTTCGGTGATGCTGTCAGAGATCGCTCTCACTTTTCACTTTCTCTCTCGATTTGTCTCACCTCCCCCCCCCCACACACACACACACACACTGTCTCTCTCTTTTTTGCTTTCATGCACCATTCACACACACACGTAGGCAGCAACATAAACACACATACACATGATCATCTCTGTGTCTTTCGTACTTTCATACAGGCATACACTCCTATCTCTTTTTCTCTCTCTCTGTCTCTTGCATACACACACACACACACACACACACACACACACACACACACACACACACACACACACACACACACACACACACACACACACACATGCACGCGCTTTTTATTTTACATTCACTAAACAGCAGAAGCACTGCTTAGCCAGTGTAAAATAGTTGCTTAACTGATCTCTCACTCACACTAATACAGGTATACACTTTCACACACTAATACATACACACACTTCTATTTCATTTTACACTCGCTAAACAGCAAAAGCTCCGCTTAGAGAACATAAAATAGTAGCTTAACTGATCTCTCTCACACTCAAACAAACATACCCTTTTACACACAAACACATACACAGTTTTTTTTTTTTATTTTGCTTTTATTTTATTTTACACTTGCTAAACAGCAGAAGCACTGCTTAGCAAGCATAAAATAATGGCAGCTATTCTGTCTTCTCAGTGCAGGCTCCACGGTGACTTGATATGCTGCCATGAAGCGGAGGACATGTTTTTCAGTGGTCATTACTTGTACATTGATACCCTGCTAGACGCTCCTTCTCCAATCAGGGCACTGATGTACAGTAAGCCCATTCTCTAATTACACATAATATACAGAAGTGATAAATGACAAGACACATCAGATGACATGTCATGAGTCCAGTTTTTCCATTGGTGACTTACAAATATTTCCAGCATCATAAAACTGGGCTTGTTCATATGGAATTACAGGGAACAGTAACATAACAGCAATTCAACAACAGCAAAACAATAGAAAGTGGTATAACAGAGAATGAGTCATAGTTTCTGATGGTCTGGCAGTATGCCATACAGTAAGAAAACATATGGTATCCCTCATCTGCCATTAGCTGTATAATGTGTCAAAAACAATTGCAATAATAAAAACGTGTCTGGATGAAGATATGCAATATGTAGCATAATTATCTTGTGAAAAGGTAATGCATGTGAGCAATGAATGACATAAGAAACATTCACATCACATCATTTTTGAACACATGCCAAGACATATCAGAGAGATGCATGACAATCATGGTCGCCACAGAAATACAGATATCGGTCATGTCATGAAGAACACCCTTGAAGGGTTTATATCACTTTCCTATCATGTAAAGTATTTGGATGACCTACCTTGTAGTAGGATGAGGGCTAAAGAAGGTGGCTCCCTAAGTGTGCCATAACTATTGTCTGGGTTTAAGCCACTGTTGTCTGGCACACAGATGTTACCAGAATCAAACTCCTACCTATTATATAAGACTTTCTCTAGAGCTCTTTATTGACTGATTGTGCCACATCAGATAACAATGGAGGCTGCCATAAATAACTAAATTGAATTTGTACATTAAGACTGGAGTTATGACTTATAATATGAACAATTGTATTAAGTTATACTGCTGGAAAAGATCTGCACAATAGTAAGCAGTACAATATCAATGGTGCTTTGAGAAGAAAACTGCTTCCATTGTGTAAAACACACAGTTGTCCCAGAATTTCACCACAGTCTATCTGTGCAGGGATTCTATACAATACAGTACTGAATGCACATGTCACAGGAACACTCACAGCACAACATGCCCCAAATAAACATTTCACTGCAATGTAATCACAGCCTGTAGTGGTATATCATTATCCAACATAAAAAATGGATAACAATAAATAGATAGAATGGTGTTTATGTAACATCAGTACATTTATACAAAGTTGCCCCTTTCAGGAACTGAACAGCTAGCTATGTGATTCTAATGACTAATGATGTGGATCAACCACAAGCATCACAGTGGAATTCTTAACACAATTGTGAAAGTCCACATATGCTAACGTATTACATCAAATGAATGTGTGGTAAACAATTTGTGAGATGAAAGGGATGATGGAGGCCTCTTCCACTGTAAATAGGCACATTTTACAAGTAAATTGTGTGGAAAGAAATAGCCAAGGAATTGTTATGGCTAGGCTTGTATAGGCCCTAGGGCTGATAGCCTAGTACCAACCTATGAACCTATTATAACTGTGGCGGATGCAATTCATGTATTATAGTATAAGGCCCAACAATGTTAACTGGCACTGAATATGGATGTTGAACACATGAGCATTTGATAACAGAAAATACATAATATTGTAAAGGATGAATACACCATGGTAGAAGCCTCACTACAATTGTGAGATATGTTGGTATGTGAAGGCATTTTGTCATGTTACTGGTGCAAGGGATATATGTGCCTGTAGTTGCTGTACTGAGTCAACAACATATAGCATCTTGTCTCATTCCCTCATGCCAAAGGATAATAATTCCAACATATATTATGTAAGGAAACTGCAATCGCATCATTACTTGGAATAAATTCATTGCTAAGTGACAAATTATCATACCTTTTTGTAGGAGGGTTCCACATTTATACATGCAAAACAGCAAATGTGTTTAACAACAGTGTTAGTGACATGGACAATCACAGTAACACTGACAAAACTTAGTCCAAGCAGTAATGGCTGGATTTGAACCAACTACCCAGGATCATAAGCTAAAAAATTGGTGCCTGAACCGCAAGTACCACACAACATGTTGAGGTACAACTGGGACAGTGCACACTTAAATTGATGACATCATCACTGTTTATTAGTTGGATGTTTAAGCTAAAAAGTGATCAAAGTGCACAATAACACTGTACAGTTACACATCATGTATGTCTTTAAAGAGTAGTATATACAGTATGAGGGTGGAAGATACACTTACAGCTCACATCAAGCACCTTACATATGTAGTTACACAACATACAAAGCACAGTATCAAAGTCACACAACAGAGAAGAATTTGCACTCAAAATATGAGATCCGGCAGGTATGATTGGATTACATAATCACTGTATGGACAAAAAGTTATTTTCCCTGAGGATGCCAGGATTTGCTAGTGTCGCAGAGTTCTACTTTAAAGCCACCTCATAATTAGAAGTACAAATAAAGGTGGTTGTGAGGTGGCCAAGGGTATGTGACAGTAATCACAGTCACCCTATTTAAGCAGTGATGGACTCCAACCATCTGCTTACACCTTCTATACAACACATTATCAACAGCCAGAGCCACAGGAGAATATTGAGTACTAGTGAAATACAAAGCATTGCAATGATAAGGAGATGTGTGTGGTAAAATGAGTTTTACAGCCAGCTGGGGTTTTAAAAGTTGCTACTGCAAATGTGCACAAAAGAATCATAAATTCATTTGCAGTTTACACTTGTAGAAGTTAAGCAGTGCTGTATTTGAACCTCCTACCTATCTATTTGCACATTCTAGAGAAAAGTGGAAGACATGCAAGCATCTTTGGAGAAGTCTGACTTGTAAATAGTGAGAGCTCACTTGCGAAAACATGACCTCATGTTTTTAATTTCTCTAAGTCTTTTGGGTTTCTAATACCATGACGTAATCACTGTATGGACAAAAAGTTATTTTCCCTGAGGATGCCAAGATTTGCTAGTGTCACAGAGTTCTACTTTAAAGCCACCTCATAATTAGAAGTACAAATAAAGGTGGTTGTGAGGTGGTCAAGGGTATGTGACAGTAATCACAGTCACCCTATTCCTAAGTCAAAGTACAATTAAAGTTCATGAAATTAATATTGTTTCACTCTTTAATGTTAGCCAAAAGTGCTCTTTGCAGCACCCGCAATGTGCCAGGTAATGACTCCTTCTGCAATTCGTATGGTGTTACATGAATTGGTAACATATCTAAGTACGATTGTAATTTCTTCTTTATAAGACCAGTTGCTCCTACTACTATTGGAACTGTCTGGGTATCTTTCTTCCACATGGCTCTCATTTCTGCCTGCAGATCAAGGTATTTTATGACTTTGTGTCTCTCTGTACACAAGACACTGTAGTCACTAGGTTTGGCGATTTCAATGATCAATGCTACTTTTGTCTTCTTTTCTTGGACCACTATATCTGGTTTTCTAGCATCTATCTTTTGGACTGTTGGTATTGGGTGATCCCATGTGATGTAAACTTCATAATTTTCTATGATTCTCTGTGACCCATGTTTTCAGTGTGTTTCAGTCACTTCGATATCATAATGTTTGCACAATCTCCAGTGTAACAATCTAACCACATTATTATGCCTTTCAGTATACAGTCCCTCTGCCATTAGAGAGTCACAACCAGCAATAAGGTGAGTGACTGTTTCCAATTCGGTTCCACAAAAAACAACATATGTCTGTTTCTCCCTCAAGTTCAATGGACTTAGTAAACCAGCGTGTATGTAGCACACTATCTTGGGCTGCCAATATTAACCTTTCATTTCTTGATGTAAATTCACCTCTCCTTAACCATTCCTGCATTCGTTTTTGATCAACATGAGGCTCTTCCAGGAGTTTTCTATACTTGCAACTATATTTATGTTTTTTCCACATTTCTTGCCTTCTCATTTGGTCCTTCACCTTATATTCTTTCGTTTGTTTTTAACACATTCAGTTACTGCCTGTTTTTTATCCACTTCTGGTTTGATTTCCATTCCTGCTTGACATCAATATGCTTCTGCTAAATTAAGCAGAGATGTTGTTTTAGATTTATTCTCCTCATGTTTCAAAACTTTCACCACATTTGGATCTTGTGAGGTCAGTAGATATGTGTAGAGTCCCATGATTGCAGATCTATACATGTAATCAATTTCAAGGAGGCCCATCCATCCTTCAGAATGAGGAATATATAATCTTAGTATACACTGATTTTTATAAATCATTTAGTGAGCATGAGGCATCCTTCTTGTTTTAATATTCAATCAAGCCAACACTATTTGAGGCTAGTCAATCACTCCAAAACTATAATTTAGGACAGGAAGAGCAAATTGATTTATAGCTTGGATCTTGTTCCTAGGTGTCAATGCTGTTTTCAGGATTAATTTAAGTCTTCTAAAGTACTCCTTACTAAGCTTTAGTTACATTTGTTCATGTTTTATTGCTGATCCTTCATCAATTCCCCAAGTATTTATAAATGCCCTCTTGCTCAAGTTCTTTTATATCACATTCTTGTCCCAAACTGATGTTTTCCTGGTACTGCAATTTTTCTTTTTTAAAGGTTGCTTTTGCACATTTGTCAAGACTAAGTGACCTTCCAATATCATCTGAAAAAGTTTTGACAACCAGCAGCTATGCTTTCAGTTCCTCAACTGATGAGCTATACAATTTTAAATCATTGACAAAGAGGAGATAAGAAGCCATTAGACTTTGTTGTTTTCTGGAAGCCAAATTATAGCCATGGCTTAAGCTGTTAAGTAAACAGCTTAATGGATTATTGGCAAGGCAAAATAGCAATGGTGACAGGGAGTCACCCTGGAATATCCCCTTACGGATTTTTATCCCTGGGATAATAATCTGTCCTTTATCATGGCTTAATTGCAAAGTGGTCTGCAACTGTTTCATGGTTACTGTAATGTAATCAATCAGTGTATGATGTACCTTATACATTTTTAAGCACTCTTTTATCCATGAATGTGGGAAACTATCAAATGCTTTTTTATAGTCAATCCATGCCATACTTAGATTCTTCCCTTTCTTACAGCTCTCCATTATAACTTTATTTAACAACAAATGATCCTTTGTTCCATATGACTTTCTTTTATTGCCCTTTTTTTCTACTGCCATAATTGAGTTTTCTTCTAAATGACTATAAACTGTCGGCATCAATCCCCATGTGTAATTTATACGTCGTAGGAAGACAAGTTATTGGTCTATAATTTTTAGGGTAGCTTGCAGGTTCACTCTTAAGTAAGAACATTGTTACTCCTGTTATTAACCAGTGCAGTGTCTGTTCAGGGTGTGCATATAAATAGTTATTACTCATGGCTAGATCCTCATGTAAAGAAGTTAATACTTGAAGCCAAAAGTTAGGTACTGCATTTGGGCCTGGGGTTTTCCAATTAGAGGCTTTTCTAAACTTTGTTTCAATCTCTCTGGCTGTTATTTAATCCCATTTCATATCCTGTACCTTTAAACTTCTTATTCTTTCTTTTACTTCTTCTATCCATTTAGCATCTTTGTTATGTTCCACAGGATCTTCATAGATACTTCTCCAAAATGTATTTACTTCCTCTTTTTTTGGCTGTCTATCAGTTCCTTTTACCTTATTTCCCAGTTCTCTATAAAACTTTTTTGGGTCATCAGTAAATTGCTTATTTTGTGCTTTTCCCTTATATTTATCTTCGTAACTTCTCTGTTTTTCCACCTGTTTTGAATTTTTTTAATTTATCTCCAATAATGCATAATAGATCCTGGACTGTTCTAATACTGCGCATTGCTTTTATCACATCTATCTTTCTTAATATTTTGTTGATTTGTTCTCTCTTCTATAATCTTCTAACAATTACACTTCTTGTCTTAGCTGCTTTATGGTTTTCTCTATTCGATATTTCCATGAAGGTATTCACCCCTCCCATTTTCCCTCTCTACCCTATGTTCCTGTGGTAGAATTTTATCCGTTATTAATTTATTAGTACAGTAATATATTCTGTTTACTTCTGTTATATCGCATGGATCTCTATGGACAGTTCTAATTACTGTGTTCATTTATTTTATCAAGCTTCAGACTTTGAGGGTTTATTAAATTTCTGCAGTCTATTTCTCTCATTGATCTTGATATATCTGCCTCATTGATCTTGATATATCTGTCTTTGTCTATTAAATTAATCAACTCTTCTCTTAACTCCTTTTCTTCCATACTGAGGGCACATCCCTTATTTTCCATTTCCTGCAGGCATTCTATAAAAAGTTCTATAACATCTTCTTGTGGCACATTCTCTTCAATTTCATCCTGTGTCATCTGTTGTTTTGTCATATGAAAACTCACTGGCCTATCACTCCTCAACATTGACTGCATTAGAATTTCCACAGTTTCCTGTTCCTTTCCTTCCTGTCTAGCTTCAAGTAAACTTTTATACTAGTTTTCTGTGGAAAGTGCCAAAATATCTTGATATGGCACCTGACCTGTTGTTTCCTGTTCCACTAGTTTCCCCTTAATTCGGATATCCATTGCTTTATCCTGTTGTGGTGCTTTCTGCATTTGATTTTCTATACTGAATCCTTCTCCTTGCAGGTGCTCCATTACCTCAATTTCTATTTCTTTGACTTCTCCATTACTAATCTCTTTTTCTACTTTTCCTCTTAGTCTTGATATTTTTTGTATTGCAAAGTTTTCCATATCCTGATTCCTTTGCCTATATTTTTCTTCAAATATCTTTGGTGCTGCTCTTTTTGTATTAGTTAGTTTTGCTTTCTCGTTTGCATAACTATTACACCATATTAAATCTCTTTTCCTTTCCCCTCTCCATATTTCTTCTTCAAATGTTTCCTGATCTTCTTGCTTTTCCTTACTTGGAGGACTCAGTCCATCATTCTATGATGTAGTTTGTTTTAGACCTTCTACATTAAATCCTTCACTTTGCAGGCACTCCATAGCTTCAACTTCTATTTCTTTAACTTCTGCTTTACTAATAGTCTTTTCTACATTAAATCTTTGTGCTTTTAGTCTTTTTATTGTGAAATGTTCCATATCTGGATGCCTTTTCCTGTATTTTTCTTCAAATATCTTTGAAACTGCCTTCTGTATATTAGTTAACTTGGCTTTCTCCATTGCATAAATATTGCATTATATCAAATCTCTCTTTCTTTCCCATGTCCATATTTCTTTTTTATATTTTTCAAATATCTCTAGGTTTTGTTGTTTATATTTTCTCACTTCCTCAGAGGCTTCTTTTCCCAAAGAGATCAAAGTTTCTTGATCTATATACTGTTTTCAAAAATATGTTGTATTAATGAAAGCAAATTTTTATTTGAAGCTTGTGACAGTTTTTCCTGCGGAAGTATTTTTCTTTCCTCTAATTTCTCTCTTAATCATTTTGTATATCTTGTGTCTGGAAATTCTGGGCTTTTTACATAATAGTAACAATATATAAATCCTTTCTTATCCTCAACAGTCCACTGTGTCGTCTTTATGGCTCTTTTTTGGCCAATTATTTTTTGTCGTTTTTGTGGGCTACTACTTCCTTCTACAACAGGGGGACCATCCTCCCCCTAAGCCTAGCCAAGCCACATTGTAGGATTGTGTTGCACCAAAGGTGTGGGCAGACAATATAATTTTTAATTGTAGTTTCGTATTGCTGCCCCATAAAATTCCTGTTATTTGAAAAATGGAAACATTACCCCCACACACACTTAACATGTTTGCATCACTTCCCTCTAAAAATATTAAATGGATATTTTTTTTCAGTCTATTACACTCTTATTGGAAGTATTAATATGGACAGTCATGGACAGAATATAGCCTTAAAACATGTTTTCTGTAAGCAACATACAGACAATTCTACTCAGTGGCGTACACACAGTATGCATAGTTATACCCTTGTGTTTCAAAGAAATGTGGATGTGACAGGTGGGATTAATTGATGATGGAGTCATATAAGATTAAAACATTTATCCAGAGTAGTTGAATGAGCACATGTTCCACTAACTATAACCACCTCCACAGCCACACACACACACACACACACACACACACACACACACACACACACACACACACACACACACACACACACACACACACACACACACACACACACACACACACACACACACACACACACACACACACACACACACACATATATATATATATATATATATACACATGCACAAACACACACACACACACACACACACACACACACACACACACACACACATGCACACACACACACACACACACACACACACACACACACACACACACACACACACACACACACACACACACACACACACACACTCAAGTTTCCCATATTGAGCAATGAACTGCCTACCTATCTAACCTAGCCAATGTAAAAGGGTATACAGTACTCTTTTGTTGGGGTGACCACATCAGTGTATTTCATAGTGGATGACTCAGTAAACATTGGGATAAGGGAGCTGTGTGCAAATTTAAATGCACTCTCTTTAGGGGAAGTGGAAACATCAGCAAGCATTACACGTAAAACACCCATGTTGAGTATCAAACCTAATACTTATCTAGTTACACAGTATAGAAAATACTGTATTAGCTGTAAGTGCCACTGGTAAAGTTTGATTCTTTATGGTAGATGGTGCACTTTGTTCAGGATGACCTCATTACTGTTCATCATAGAGGATTTTTTCAGTAAAAGCTGGGATAAGGGAGCTTTGTGCACATATCAAGACAGTCTCTTCAGGGGAAGTGGATATGACAACCAGCACTACACACATGCAAATTTCCCATGCTGAGATTTGAACCACCTACCTATCTAGTTACACAATATAGAAAGCACTGTAGTAGTCACAAGTGCCACAGGAGAAGCCCGACATTTAGGGGTAGACAGTACGCTTTTGTCAGGATCACCTCATAAATGTACTTCATATAAGATGTCTCATCAAAAAGCCAGACTTCTCCTGTGATGCTGTGTGGATGGTTAAATATATTCTCTTCAGGGGAAGTGGCTACAGCAACACCTTTTACACACAGTCTTCCATGTTGGGCATTGAACAACATACATTTCTCATTACACTATCTAGAGAGCACTGTATTTGTCACATGCACCACAACAGAAGTCTGACTGTGAAGCATAGAAACTACACTTTTATTCAGGATGACCTCATCAGGGTGTTTCACAGAGGATGTTTCAGTAAGAAGTGGTGTAAGTGAGCTGTGTGAACAGTTAAATGGATTCTTATCAGTGGGAAGTGGATATAGCATCAAGTATTACACGGTCTCATATACAAAGACATGCAAATTCCCTTTGTTGGGCCTCAAACCTCCTAAATAACCAAATATGCAATCTAGAGAACACTGTATTAGTCACAAACAGCACTAGATAAAACTGACATTAACATTGTGAATCGGACATTTAGGATTTTCCAAAATTCACTGTTTGAACAGATGGTACTGCACATTACAAGCTGTGCAACAAATGCATATGTGTGCACAGGACAATGTAACATCACTATGATTGTTATATGTAATGGCATTCATCTCTACTGAAATGCACATACTGGGCTTAATGTACATTGCATTACTGTAAAGGGCATTGGCATGTTTCACATTATGGATGATATATACATTGATTCTTGCACACCAGTGGAGTATCAGTCAAACATTCCTGTGACTTCTTGTTGAGATGATTGCACACTTGTGTTGTCTCATACTCGCAGTGTCTGCATTAGCAAGGCAAACATGCAAGTCATACATAGGACAGTGTACTGCAGAATAGTAGTGATGGATTATGTGAGAATGCGTTAACCAAACATGTAACATTATTGCAAGTGTAAACACCGTAGAGCAGACATGCATTAAATGCCTGAATTAAATGAGTAAACATAATTCTGAAACCAAGCTTACCTCTTGACATATGTAATACAGACATACAAATGTTGTGCCACCTAAAACAATAATTATTTAATGTTTTTTTATTTTTTTTTTATTTTACTCTTTGAATGCAGAGCTGCTAAGCTGAATTAATCTACTGATGGCGAAGTGTTAGTACTTGTGTAATCATTACTTGAAGTGTTGAACAAAGAATATGAATTAGCAGCACTCTATGTTTCTCTGTGCCAGCTTTTGGACAAAGATCAATACAAGACACACTTCACAATAGGGAGTAGGCAGATTAATATAGTAGCAGGATAATGATTTTCTAAGTAAAGATATAGCCAACATTAGCATTCACAGGAGTCAGACGGAACATGCTGAAACATTTTTTCATTCATCTGTATTCAAACCTTTTGACCATTCCAAGAAAAAGATTTATACCTGAGTATTACCTAAGCACAGTACATAGGAAGTCATACTTTTGATAGTTAACACTTGACACTGCATTTCCACAAATGTGAATTACATGTATTCATCTTCTTTACCCTACTGTATACTATAATTTGTATACGTAGCACTTTATCTTGTTGAAAAGTACATTCAACTGAATAAACATAGATAAGTACAGAGTAATGTGGATGAAGGTAATAAAAATCACAAGATATTGCCATAAGCTGTGTATACATTTAGCCATATTTGCATTTATTGGCCTGCACCAGACATTACACAAATGCATGGGAGGAAGATTAATGATATAGAAGGAAGACACTACATCAACAGGGTGATGCAGAGGCAGGGAAAAAGCAAATTATTATGACAGATGAAAGATAATGGTGGCTCATAACAATATGTAGTCAACAGGTACACATAAATTAGTATACCAGCTAGTAACACTTAGCTAATGGCTGGATTAGAACCATTGAAAATATTCAAAAATCTTTCCACATGTGAGCATTAGTTCATCATACCACAAAGGAATTATTACTTCACAACATTAAAATAACACAATTGAAGCACATGGACAATTTACTGAAGCAGAAGGAGTGAAAAGAGAAAGATAGAGATAGATGCCAATCGGAAGAGCAGTAATATGTTTTGTGGGACATGTAGGAACATCTGTATGGTGTTTTAGTATAACTTATTAAACCATCATTAATATGTCATGTCCTATACAATAATGTGCTAATACAGATACAAATAAGGGTTATGGGAGTGCAATAAACATAAATACCTAACAAGGATAATGTTGGCTTAATAAGTCCCCCTGTTGGGGATGCAATGTTTTTGAAAATTATGTCTTGCAACAGTATGCCAATGTTATATTTAGGACAGAAATACAAAGGTTAGCAGTTAAATATATGCTACAAATATGAAATGTCATGAAGCAATAAATTGGCATACAGGTGTAATCAAACCAATGAGAGGTATACAAAAATATCATGTTACAAACAGTGTAATAATCTCAACATACCACATAGAAACTCCTACTTTAATACATCCAGCAGCCTAAACAATGCTACATTAACTGCATCACACTATTGCTTTTAGTCTGCCTTTACTCTATCTTCTTATCACCCAACATATTTAAGCACATTTGCATGAAAGTAACTGGACCACTCCCAATTAAACTGAAATCTTCACCTTTTTCAAAGAAGTTAAACAGCATTCACTGTCATGCAGCATTGCTGTGTTATTCCAAACTTTGTGCAAATGCTGAATACATAAAGCAAAGGCTTTTCCATGGACCATTCCTAGCCACTTGTGTTTTCGGTAAATCTATTTATTGACCAGATTAAGCATGTGAAAAAGTGGTGGATAGGATAGTGATGAAAATGGAGTTGGCAAGCACAGGGTAGGACACGGGGGAAAGGATACAGGAATTTGCAGGAGGGTTATGAGAGGGCACCACAGCAATCCACTTCTTCACAATGTAAATGTACAATTGTACACACCATTTCCTGAATTTGCAATGTCACCACATCAATAATGTGTAACAACAACATAATAATGTTGGATGGTCAATTAGACCTAATAGAGTCAAAATGACACATAGGCAAAGTGGAGAGCTATTACACCAAAAAACAACCTCCTTCTTCTCACTTCTCAATTCTAGAAAAACAACACTGACCCAAAACCACCGACTGTGGTACAAAGATAGAAAACAAGGCAAGAAAGTTTAAAACTTTTATTCTTTCTTTTCTCTAGCGCTTCGGTGCAACCACCTTCAAGGAGTATCAAACAGTAACAAACATGAACACACATTTTTTTATATACACACCCCACATAATTAACAGCAATTAATCAATAAAATAATTAAAATTTAAAGCAAACATTTCCAATTTAAATCATTATTAAGACCATTAGGCACAAGTGTCTTATACTTTAAAATATAAATACTTTCTTTATACCTCAACTTTTGTTTTAACAAATTTTCATCTCCACAAAAACAATCCACTGTTTCTAAAACTGTAGCCTTTAACTTAGAAACATCACTGTCATGTAACATTTTAAAGTGTAGAGAAATTGTTTTATCTTCCCTTTTATTCCTAACATCTCTCATATGTTCCATAAATCTGACATGAAATTCTCTCTTTGTTTCCCCTATATAAAATAGGGGAGCCTCAGGGCAGACCCATAATTTCTGCTTGTAAATATTTTTTACACAATATGGGTTTATTATTACATAGAATTTTATTGCCTTATGTTAAAGCATCTCCAGCGTATATTCAAGATAGTTTGGATTTGTTGAATAAAATCTCCTCTTTAAGATGGAATGAGAAAAAGTTTTTTTCTGGTACTTGATGTAAGAAGTTTGTATACCTCCATCAAACATATAGATGGTTTAAGAGCTATCCATCATTTTTTGGGCAACAGCCCTTTTTGTTAGTTTTGTAATGGAAATGGTTAATTTTTGTTTAAAAATAATTTTTTTCATTTTAATAATGAATTGTTTAGACAGAGGCAAGGTACGGCTATGGGGGCAGCATTTGCCCCCATGTACGCCAATCTTTTTATGTCTTTTTTTGAAACTCAATTTTTATTTAAGTTAAATTTTATGAGACAATATGTTGATTTTTATTTTCGATATATAGATGATTTCATTTTTATATGTGATGGAGGTTTAGAAGAAGTGGATCATTTTGTGTCAGAGATGCATGATAACCCATATGGTCTATCATTTGACGGACTACAAATGGGGAGAAAGGTGATATATTTGGATTTAGTTCTGGAAGGAAATATGGATGGTAATATTTCCTATAATGTCCATAGGAAGTTTATGGAGGGGAACCAGTACCTCCATGCTTCTAGTTGCCATCCTCCCCATGTTTTGAAAGCATTACCATATGGAGAGTTATACTGCATTTCTAAGCTATGTAGTAACAAGGAAGTATTGGGGCGGGAATTAGAACAGACCAGGAATATGTTTTGAAAAGGGGTTATAACCCTGAAATTTTGAAAGAGGCAGAAATTAAAGTTTGGGAAAAGGTATATAAAAATGTTGGCAGGAGAAGTAGCAGATCAGGTTATAGGACATTGCAAGGCCTGTGGACTTTTGATGGTGAGGAGGCTAATCGAAATAAAGCAGATACAATATATTATGTGTCAGTATATAACATCAAAAGTGAGGAAATGAGGACTTTAGTGGAATATTATTGGAAATATTTAACAGAAGATAGGATTTTGGCAGGAATTTTACCACATAAGCCCCTCTTTTCATATAAGAGGGGAAGGAACTTGAAAGATATGGTGGTATATGGTACATTTAGTTTACCAGCAGTGGATATACCTGATTTATTAGTTACTAAAGGAACATTAAGCTGTAACAAATGTAATGTTTGTAAGAATGTGGTGAAAACCTTTGATAATATAAATGGTGTTAAATTTGAACCCAGAGAGGTTTATTCATGTAGAAGTAAAGGGGTTGTTTATGCATTGAGATGCCCCTGTGCCCTATTTTATATAGGGGAAACAAAGAGAAAATTTTGTGTCAGATTTATGGAACATATGAGAGATGTAAGGAATAAAAGGGAAGATAAAACAATTTCTCTACACTTTAAAATGTTACATGACAGTGATGTTTCTAAGTTAAAACATACAGTTTTAGAAACAGTGGATTGTTTTTGTGGAGATGAAAATTTGTTAAAACAAAAGTTGAGGTATAAAGAAAGTATTTATATTTTAAATTATAAGACACTTGTGCCTAATGGTCTTAATAATGATTTAAATTGGAAATGTTTGCTTTAAATTTTAATTATTTTATTGATTAATTGCTGTTAATTATGTGGGGTGTGTATATAAAAAAAATGTGTGTTCATGTTTGTTACTGTTTGATACTCCTTGAAGGTGGTTGCACCAAAGCGCTAGAGAAAAGAAAGAATAAAAGTTTTAAACTTTCTTGCCTTGTTTTTTATCTTTGTACCACAGTCGGTGGTTTTGGGTCAGTGTTGTTTTTCTAAAGTGGAGATCTATGTATATGGTATACATTTTTATGGGACAGGTATTCTTTTTTTGGACGGAGAGAAATGTTAGGGAAAGGTGGTTAGGAATGACAGGGTGGTGTAGGTATGGTAATTATGAAGCATGTGCAGACATACAGGACATACAAGACATGGGTGGTATTGGAGATAAAAGGCTAAGGAGACACCATGATTGGGGATAGGTAAAGGGCATTGTAGGTACACCCACATCCAGCTTGAGAACAGAGAGAATCTAGTCTTCACCCACAGAACTGTCATCACTGTCTTCTGCAATAGCACTTTGGTTCAGTACCAGATGTAGCATTATCTTTGCAATGCAATTCAGGGTCTTTTCAACTCTGCTGATATGTGTGATGCAGCCCCTCTCCATGATTTTCTCCACCAGCCCTGTCAGTTCCAACCAGGTGACAAAATCTCCACTTTTACTACTACCTGTCCGGGGGGTGGGTACCACTGCTACAGCAGTCAGGGCATAGCTACCTGATGTAGCTGGAGTTGATAAGGCAGGGGTCGTGGAGGCAACACTCACAGGTTGAGACCCCAAAGGGCTGGATGTCTGTTCTGCCATCAGTAGAGGTATGGCAGGCTGATTTGCAGTGGTCAGTGTATGTATGTGTGTTGTTGATCATTATTTTTTGCAGTAGCAAGTTATGCAAACATTGGATTGTTAATAAACCATAACCCCCCTAAAAAGAGCTATAGAGATAGAGGATGGGGACAAAAAAAAACAGATAATTAGATGCATGGCATGTCACACTACTGTACTTTTAAATAAACTTGGTTTGACAATAAATAAACAATTATGTTAATTTGCTATTGTACACAGTTAGCACATATATACATGATGGAAGTGTATTTATGTGTCATAAAATAAACAAAGCTCACTGCTATAATATAAGAAACAGAAGTCTTTATTTCCTA
Source organism: Protopterus annectens (assembly GCF_019279795.1). Lineage (NCBI taxonomy): Eukaryota > Metazoa > Chordata > Ceratodontiformes > Protopteridae > Protopterus > Protopterus annectens. Next base: position 1,785,589,378 of record NC_056739.1, on the reverse strand, counting down.
TGTTGGTCAGGAAATAAGCATTATAATATAATAACTGCAGTTACTATAATTTAATTCTTCTTGATATATTTATTTGTGTTAATATTTTATAAATATTTATCCAATAATAACAACTTATTGCTGCTTCTCATTACTGCACCCCCAAATGGTTAAGCTGGTGTTTTCATTGTTTAAAGCAAGCAGCAAAAGTTATTAGGGAAAAACATTCATGCTTGAAATAAAGGCTGAGATATGCCTGTTCAGTATTTTGGTGCTTGAGGGACTGAAAATAAACTTCTTGCTTGAATTTGCACCTGTGTCATACTTAGTGCATCTCTGACACAAGTTAATGTCTCCAAGTGCACATCACAGTTTGCAACTATCTCCTCTGCAACTGTACAGTACAAAATGAAGAGAAATATATTTGATATATATATATATATATATATATATATATATATATATATATATATATATATATATATATATATATATATATATATATATACATATATATATATATATATATATATATATATATATATATATATATATATATATATATATATATATACAGTGAGAGAGAGAGAGGAAGGAAAGTATAATGAGAACCTGCACTAGCGGGAGACATCATTATTGTCATATCATGGACAGGTAATGGGTCAGTGTACTTACACAACTCAAGGGTCTTCCCAGTCCAAAATGTAGCATCCCATTGGCTTAGGAGGACCTGCTTGCACTTTGTAAGGTCACTTTAGTAATGAATACATTGTTTCATGGAGCATGGAATGTCTGTTACATTGGAGACCCCCTTGGCTAAGCTATTTCAACCCTCAGCCTTATACTGAGACCTGGTATAATCCCCCTGCAGTAGTCTAAAGCTATACCACTTCATGAGGAGCGCCACAAATATCCTGGACTCCTCAATACCCCACCTCCGCATTCTAAATTTATCATCATTCTCTTCCTTGCCAGGCATGTCTACAAAAGTCAGGTTATGAAAATATGTCCTAAATGGCACACAATGTAGTGCTCGCATTTTAGTGCTATTGTGCAAAGACACACAGCCTTGTCAACTGGATTTGCACAACTGAAAGCAGACGGATTCCTTGGCAGACACGGTGGCACTGCTTACATCACATAGCAGTAGAGGTATGCAACATTGCATTGAGCTTTGCCATGGGTGATGCTCAACCTAATGACGCAGGTTTCAATGTTCAACAATGGAATGCTTAATGACATAGCTTTTAATTCTTGCAGTTTCGAATGAGAAAAATGATGAATTGTGACATATTGTGATGTTGAAGCTTACACAATGTTAAAATATTGTTGTACCAGCTGGGAAACTAACCCATAGGATAAAGCATGCAAAAATTGAAACTTAATTTATTCACTGACATTGCCACAGGAGAATTAACTTTCCAGTATGGAAATTAGACATACAGCAATTACAGAATGAATGGAAATACACTTCAGAGGGGTCTACATGTGTGTGATTTTAATTATTTCTGGGAATGCATTACTGTGTAAAAGTCAATACTTCTGTCTGTAAATGTATCTCAGATGGATGCAGTTACATTTGCTGATTGATACAGGTTGGTTTATGTTACATAAATACTTCAAAAGATATAACTGTCTTAAACACATAGTTGAGATATCTGATGAGTCATGATGAATATAACAAAAATATTGTGTCCATCATACAAATGCAAGTGAATTTTGTATTAAATATTATCATTGTTATGCCTAGGAAATTGAACATACATTAACTTGAAGTAATATCTGAAACTTTAATGATAAATGCTACTTAGAAAGATTTTATTATCCAGGGATTACTGATACATTGCTTGCAAGAAACAGCTTTAACATTACCATTTTCTTTAACGTTACAGTCCTAATCAAAATGTTGTGAGAAATGGGCTTCTTATACCATTTCTAAAAGTATTTTGTAGCCAGATTCAAACTCTTAATCAGCTGTGTTCTTTATCTAAAGTCACTAAACTTACATCTTGTGTCAAATATATAGGTATGTGACAGATACAATTTCTACTCTCATTACTGTCTAGAGTGCTGAGGAAAATGATTGTTAAGATTTAGTATGAGCTTCAGGGGCGGCTCGTGTTATCAGACTGCTGGACTGCAGCCCGCCCACCTAGAAAAGAAAGAAAAAAAAATCTGTTAAACTAAAAAACAAAAAAAAAAAAAAAACACGAGTCCAGACTGCAGTCCGGATAAAGAAACACAGGTACCCAGCAATCTTTGCTGCAAATGCACCCAGGAGTCATTGCAGAAACAACTGCACAAAAGAGGAGGTCCGGACTGCATCGGCTGCAGGCAAATCCAATCAGGACTAAGAGGTGAGCAGGCAAAATCCAATCAGGACTAAGAGGTGAGCTGCTCTCGTGGGATTTTCATTGCACAGGCTCCTTCAGGAGGTAGGTGTAGCAGGGTTTGGTCACTGGCTGGATTGCTCAATGTCGATGTCGCGGGTGGATTTTGGTGCTTGGTCAGACATGATACATCATCAGGTAAGTGAGTATTGCTGCAGGTTGGCCTGGAGGGATTTGCTGTTTATGGTCGGTCGCTGCTGCTGGAGGGATTTGCTGTTTATGATCAGTCGCTGCTGCTGGAGGGAGTTGCTGTTTATGGTCAGTCGCTGCTGCTGGAGGGATTTGCTGTTTATGGTCGGTCGCTGCTGCTGGAAGGATTTGCTGTTTATGGTCAGTCACTGCTGCTGGAGGGATTTGCTGTTTATGGTCGGTCACTGCTGCTGGAGGGATTTGCTGTTTATGGTCAGTCGTTGCTGCTGGAGGGATTTGCTGTTTATGGTCGGTCACTGCTGCTGGAAGGATTTGCTGTTTATGGTCGGTCGCTGCTGCTGGAGGGATTTGCTGTTTATGGTCGGTCGCTGCTGCTGGAGGGATTTGCTGTTTATGGTCAGTCGCTGCTGCTGGAGGGATTTGCTGTTTATGGTCAGTCGCTGCTGCTGGAGGGATTTGCTCTGTGTGTGTGTGTGTGTGTGTGTGTGTGTGTGTGTGTGTGTGTGTGTGTGTGTGTGTGTGTGTGTGTCAGAAAATGCCCCAGTTGCAATATACTGGTGGTTAGACTCATGGTGGTGTGGTAGGGAATACCTCAGGCTTGAACCCTGTACCTTGTATGCAGGTGTTAAAGACCTGAATTCCCTACCCACCACCATTTGTAAAAAAATTGCAGATTTTTGCCTCATATTTGATCTGATTTATTCCTCATAATATCTGTGTTTTTTAAATATTGCAATGCTTGAAATTTGATGGTGCAGTGGTAGCATTGTTGCCTCACAGTTGCAGGTTCTTGGGTTTGATTCTTGGCTGGGGTGCCTTCTTTGTGGGGGGGGTCTGTATCTTCTCCATGGATTTGTTTTTGTGTCCTCCCATGTTACAAAGACATGTCTGCATTATTTCTTCCTAGGCCACTGCTGAGAATTGTTTTTTTTGTTCCAAGTCAGACTGTCCTGATTAACAAATTGACAGGTATTTGAATTTCAGACTTCAGGTTTCTGAATGTTTACTTCCTTACATATTTGATAGTGCAGTGGCAGTATTGTTGCTTCACAGCTATAGGTTTTTCCTGGTTTGATTCTTGGCTGGGGTGCCTTCTGTGTGGAGTCGGCATCTTATCCCTCTGTTTGTGTGGATTTGCTCTGGTGTCCTGCCATTTTACAAAGACATGTGTCTACAGTATTTCTCCCTGGGCCTCTGCTGAAAATTGTTTTTGTTCCGTCAGAAGTAAAATTGACAGGCATTTGAATTTCAGACTTCATATTATTCAGAAAATACATAGTAAAACAACTTTTTATTCTAGCAATAAATATATAGTAACACAACCTTTTATTATAGCAATTTTTTAAGTTTATAAGATAACTACTTGAAATTTGTCCTTATTTTTGGGACTGTAATACCCTGTTATTGGCTTTGTCCAGGTTTTTTGTGCTAAGGTTGACAGCTATGGCAAGAACTGAATTCACTGAATATGTTTGAGGGCTGTATTCCCTCATTACTGGGTTTGTCCAGGTGTTTTGTGCTAAGAGGTTGACAGCTATAGTGAGAACTGAATTCATTAAATGATAGCCATTTAAGTTTCAGTCTTCTTCTCTTTCACAAAGCAGCTGATTTGGCATAGTGGTATGTTGCTCTTGACTGTTTTGCACAGGGACATTGGCAGTAAAATGTACGGTGGTAACACAGCATTTTTCTTTCACAAAGCAGGTGATTTGGCATAGTGGTATGTTGTTCTGACTCTTTTGCACAGGGACCTTGGCAGTAAAATGTATGGTGGTAACACAGCATTTTATTCTATCAGCTTTCCAAGATTATACAAGCAATGTTTAATGTGTCCCTGGTTTTTGCCCTTTTGACCCACCCCAATAAATTTGGCTTTTTCCAGACTTCTTGTGCTGCGAAGATGAGATGCAGTTGAGTATTGCATAGATTTTACAAGGAGCTGAGAGCTGCAGAGGAAGAGAAGTTTAGTGCTGATTATGCTAAGTCGGCTCACATTGCTGATACCACAACAGGTTGTGTACTTGCTTTTGATGCAGAAGGTTGTTGGTTCTACTCCCATAAGGGGTGAATGCTACCGTACTGAAAGTTAAGATACTAACTATGAGCCTGTTATCAGTTTGCCATCAATTTCCTATTGCAATATTACTACCTTATTTTTAATGTAATTTAGGCAATTTATTCCTCAGGGGCATCAGACACTTTATTTTTCGATGAAGCCATGAAATATAAAGGTGATTGCTAACAGCAACCTCTTCATTACAGATTTATTTAATGTGGAATTATGTAGATTACTTTTTTACTACTTCAGAGATTGTGCATATTTACTGATAATGGTGGACTGTAGACGTTTGAGTAGACTTTTATGATGGAAATGTTCTGAATTGCGCAGTTTAGTTTCATTGTTTACTGGAAAAATATTCAAAGCAATAGGAAGGTGTATCAAAGAGCACATGTATGTTTCATATGCAAGGGGCCTATGATTTGAAAACAGCCCAGAATTCATTTTTATCTGCCACGGGTAAAAATGTATTTTCTTTGAATGTGGGTTTTAATGTTGTTTCAATGAATGTGAGTTTCAAGGGCAGAGAAGTTTTAATGCCAAGTTTGTTTAGCAGATGTCTTAGTGTTTGTGCTGTAAAATACAAAATAAAACTTTCAAATGAAGTCCAACTCATCACAGAAGTAAAGCAGTATGCACATTAGTGTTTATGGTAAATGGAGTGAAATAGCCAAGTAATGGTTCATTGGAATGGCTGCAGAGGCTCCTTTCAACCATGATTTTGTCAGGGGGGAAGGGCAGCAATCTCAGACAGGCCCAGCTGAACTATACCTCCCAACTGTCCAGATTTTCAAAGAATGAATAGATTTTTGCTTCTTATTTTTGGTTTGTTCTTCCTAAAATTTGTAGTTTTCTGGCAAATCATTTACGAATTAAGTCACTGAATAATGATACACTGAGTTTCAGACTTCATAACCTTCAGAAAAATGCATGTTAAAATAAGAGCTGTTCTATCAATTGTCTCAATTGTATCAATTGAAAATATAAAATAAACAAGTTATGAAAGTTGACCCCTTCCATTTGACAGTAAATGTGTAGATTATTGGGATATTGCAAACAGTAAGGATACCCACATATTCACACAGTATTAAACAAAGACTGCAAACATTGCAGGTGTGTCCCTTTCTTTCTGTATGGTGCCTCATTTGCTTATCTATGCTTTCTTAATAACAAATCTGTCTCTATTTTATGGCCATGTTATCTTTACCAATGCATAAAGTACTCTATTGAATATGAACAACATTACTTACTAAGGGGTGGTAACTATGATCATTAAAGCCAGCATTTGAATGTTAGGGCTGTTGCTCTCCTAATTCAGTCAATGTACATTCAGAGATGTTGGCAAGTCTTTTATCCTTGACACACCTTCTGTAGGTCTACATCAAAGAGGGGAAACTGTGACAGCTGATTGTTCAAGCAGTCAGAGTAATCATAGATACCAGCAAGACATTAACAGGGAACACTTCTCAAAGGTCATCATTGTACTGCTCAGGCATGTGAATGCAATCATGTAGAACCTTAATGTTTACATTCCCTACACTTACTGCAGATTGTGGTATTCAGGGATGCTAATGATTTATCACCCCATTTGCATACTCACAGTGCTCACTGGGCTGAGTCTGCATTATTTAAAGGTAATTGAGTAGCCAATGTTGCTGTATTGTACTGGTGAGATTATTCTGATCCAGAAATCTTGGTAATGCTAAAAAATCTTTTGGTTAATTAACTATTTTCTATGTTGCCATGTTGTCAAGACATGTTGCTGTTTCTTACATACTGCTTTTAGTTTGCTCAAAGCTGCAGTGACTTAAGCTTTCTTCCCTTGCTCTACTGTTTTCCAAATACCTGCTGAGAGACTACAAAAGATAAATGCTTATTTTACAGTTTTCTGCACTTTCTATTAACTAAAATAATATTTGCTGCATACCCGTTTGCTTAAAGTGTGCAACTGTATTTTATTGCATTTTTAGATTGTCTGCTAATTGAATTCCTCGTACAGCTGTAATTACTGTTCATCTGCTTTCTTTGTTCTTTTTACTTGTTTGCTGATCTTGAAAAGCATTAGCATAAACTAGGTTCATGTTTTTGCTGAATCTAGTACTGTTTGTGACCTCTGAAGCTTGTAAAACAGTTAATATTTTGTCTGGAGAGGCCCCCATTTGATCTTGGGGAAATAAGGTATATTTTGGACTGATCTAGCAAGAGTTACTGCTGCAGGGCGCTGTTTAGGGTATTATGATTGGATAATTTGAACTTTGGCTATTTCCTGTTTTTCTGCTTTAATAAGCCTCTGTTTGAACTGGTTTGTGCTTGTTTGATCAAAGCTGCAGAGAGTTAGGCCTTTTGTCCTTGCTCTACTGTTTTCAAGTACCTGCAGAGAGACTACAAAAGACAAGTGCTTATATTCTACAGTTTTATGCACTTTCTATTAACTAAAATAATATTTGCTGCATACCTGTTTGTTTAAAGTGTACAACTGTATTTTATTGCATTTTTAGATTGTCTGCTAATTGAATTCCTCTTACAGCTGTAATTACCATTCATCTGCTTGTTTTGTTCTTTTTACTTGTTTGCTGCATTTGAAAAACACTAGCATAGACTAGATTCAGGTTTTGTGTTGAATCTAGTACCATTTGTGACCTTTATAGCTTGTAAAACAGTTAATCCTTTCTCTGAAGAGGCCCACCTGTGTCCCTGTGGGAGGCAGGTACAGTTTGGACTAATCTAGCTAGATTTATTGTTGCAGGACTCTGTTTGGGAGGAAGGTACAGTGTGGACTGATCTAGCTAGACTTCTGTTGCAGGGCTCTGTTTAGGGATTTTGATTAGATAATTTGAACTTTGGTTGTTTCCTGTTTTTCTGATTTAATAAGCCTCTTTTTGAACTGATTTGTGCTTGATTGAGCCTGTTTGTGTATCTCACAGCATAGTGCACTACTGAGCGAAGGGATTGCCAGTTACAGATGCCTGCTCTCTAGCCTCACAAATATTACCTAAACCAGAGCTCTTCACTCCTAAACCTACTAAATACCTGCCCATGCTGTATTCCCTCTTCAACTGTTATAGCTAGACCAAGATTATTCCTAGGACTATGAATTGTCAGTTTCCCTCCTTTTCTCCTACCAGGCTGGTTGTCATGGGTCTACTGAGGCAGTGTAGCAACTGCCTCATGTACACTGGCAACCCCTACCTCTAAATCATTCCTGTACAATTTGTGAGAGATGTACCCACGTTATGAATCTGCAATCACAGCTCTTTCATATAATAGATAGCAAAACTGAGTGGGTTGTTCGCCCACCTACCACAACTCCTGCTCATGACACACAGCATACACATAGACCAACATATGCAGAGGTACTCACAAAAAGTCTTCATAAACACTAGAGACTTCCAAAGCACATACATGTGATACCAACCATAACACTCAAAACACACCATACACATAATTACACAAGCATAAGTGTCTCACCATCAATGCCCATAAGTTAACGCACATCTACTCCACATATCTTAGTCATAGGAAACTACAGTGAGACACACAGATGTCCCCTCACCAGGCTGAACATGGAGGAAGTCATGGTTAGCTGTCTTTCTGGTGCCAGTATTCATCAGATCATGCAGACACTCAAGTCTCTCTCAAGTGCTGTTATGATTCAGTCTTGGTACATGTTTGTGTAAACAACTTGAGATTTACCTCCGTGGATGATATGAGGAGAGACATGATTGAGCCCTCTGATTATGTGTCATAGGTAGGTATGTCCCTATCCTTGAGCAGCATATTACCCTCACCTAGGATGATACCACAATATAAACAGAAGATCATTTACTTCAATAATTGGCTTAGTTTTGGAGTCATTCTAAGGTGATCCAGTTTCTGTCATCCTAGGATGACATGATCGATAGATCTTGATGTTTTGCCAGAGATGGTCTTCATCTGTCACCCTGGGGTTTTGGCTACTGGCAAAGGCTCTTGTTACCCCAATAGTGCCTTTTTAGGCAATGTCACAAGGACATAATTCCCAACATAAAAATTTCATCAAAAAACAACCTCAAGGTTATGCTGCTAAATGCTAGGAGTTTAGCATGAAACTGCACTCAAAGGAAGCATTCCTCACCTTGGAAGACACCGACATCTGTGCAGTCATGGGCACCTAGTTCTAGGCAGTGGACAGCACCCCAGCCATACTGCATTACACCTCCTACCACATGCTCAGACCATGAATGGAAGGTGTGAAAACTAAAGGACGCAGTGTATTAATATTCATTAAAGATAAATGAAACTCCAGATTGGTTAAACAGTATGATTCTCTGGAGACACTTCAAGTGCAACAAACTGTTGATAGAACACCTATTCAAGTCATTGCCAGCTACAGGACCCCCTCCATGAATCAAGAACCCACTCTGCCTACATGTATCTACTAGAATCCATCAAGATACATCAGAACACCGTGGTTCTGACTGATTTTAATTACCTATCCATCGACTGGTTACATTACTCTGGCTCAAACTCACTTGCCCAAAGGTTCCTTGAGTTCATTAACTCCATCAACCTGGAGCAGTTGGTAGACACCCTATCTAGGGGCACCAGCATCTTGGATTTGGTGCTTAGAAATATGGAGGACCACTGAAGCAGACTGAATGCTTATCTACACATCACACATACTGTCATGAGTGACTTCTTGAACTGTGTGGGCAATGTCTTAGTATGAATGACACATTCAATAGGGCAGTGGCTGTGATGGATCATGTTTTGGGGGAGGGTGGGCATCCATGTGGCTGGACAGCTGCTTTATCTTCTGGTGTTAGCAGACATGGCCATGCAACATCCTGTTCCAGTAGTGACACTGCATCCACTGTCCCATCAGTGATTGAGGTGTCCAAGCCCAGACACAGTAGGTCATGGGGTTGTGGTCCTGGTCATAGTCATGAAGAAAGCTCATCCAGCCAATGTTGCTTACATTCAGGCAACATCCTGACCTCTAGCAAGGGATGTGAAAGTAACAGTACAACTACTCCTGGCAACGGTGGTTCTCATGGTCAAGGACAATGATGCTGAACTGAGTACTTTACTATGATTGACTCACACCTGTCTGAGATGCCAGGACATAGTGCTAGCACAGTGCTTGATTGTGTTCATGCAGACACACAGCTAAAAAAAATTTGCTTGCTCATACTGCTTAATACACATGCAAACTATCTAAATATTACTGTTGAGTGCTATACATCTGTTGTTACTGACCCTGAACCCTGTATACTCTGAGAGACTTGTGTTTGTTACTGTCACACACTCGCTTCTTTGGTGTCAGCATTGCTCTCCTACCTCCATCTACCCTCCCTGTACAAGTGATGATGACTGCACCCTGTCTTTTGCACATGTCATTGTGACTTATAGTTACATATATGTGAATGCACACAGTGGATAGCTTCTGCTTGCTTACTCACAAGCTTGCATTTATTAATACTCATTGATCCGATTTTTTGTTAATACTTATTTGTGAACAATTGCTTCTATAATTGTTGAACTTCATTGTATTTATAGGTTCATAGGTATGTACTAGGCTATTAGCCCTAGGGCCTATATAAGCCTAGCTAAAAAGGTACCCTGGCTTTCGCCACCAAAGAAAATTATTTTCCTGTGCCCCTGTCGAGCAGAGCCGCAGATGTGATCCCTGGGGTGAATTTCCTATTTCCCTTCCAATCATCTAGATTTTTCTTGAAGAGTGCTAATGAAGAGCTCTGTTTCACATAGATAGGTAGTCTGTTCCAGAGTATGGGAAGTCTCTGGGACAGGAATCTATCCCTCCAGCATGTTCTGCTTATTGTGGTGACAAGGTTTAGGTCCCTAGAGCATGTAACATGGAGGGACTGGGATTTCTTTAAGTGGAGCATGTCCAACAGCTCTGGGTTTGACATAGCTTTGTAAGTTAGGCAGAGATCTCCTCTGAGTAGGTGATATGCGATGGAGTAAAACTGGAGTTTTTTTGAGACAGTCTGCGTAGGGCATCTGTTTGAGGCCAGTAATCCTCTTTGTAGATGTCTTGGTGAGGTACATACCAAAAGGGGTGTTGTACTCTAAAATGGATCTAATGAGTGATGAGTAGAGAGGAACAATGACCTCTTTTTTCTGGATGAGAAACCCTTTGTGATGAGGTGAGCCACGTAGAAGGATTTCCTGACCACTGTGGTGATGTGATTATCAAAGGAGAGACTACTGTCCACTTGTGTCCCAAGATCTCTTATCACACTTTTGGCATTAAGTAGACTACCACTTATGTGGTAGTTCATGGTTGCAGAGTTTTTACCAAAAGAGACGCCAATACACTTTTTGGCATTGAGCTTCAGGCCATGGCTTTAACACCAGGCATCTGTCTCAGTGAGGCCCTTTTATAGTATGTCCACATCATTAGGAGTTTTGATTATGGCTCCTAGTTTGCAGTCATCTGCAAACTTTGTTAGCCAAAGACCTTCTGTGTTAGCCTGTACTTCAGAGAAGTAGATACCAAACAGGAGAGGACCCAGGACTTAACCCTGTGGTACTCCACTTGTCACTGGTCTGAAGTCGGATTTGGCGTCTGCTACTTTCACAATGTGGGTTCTGTCCATGAGCCAGTTGGCAATCCATCTTGTGACATAGGGATTTATACCTAGTTTAGTGAGCTTATCTATAATTACAGAGTGGGGGATGGTGTTGAAAGCCTTGGCGAGATCTAGATAAGTTGTGTGAACCACCTTACCCTCATATATGGCTTTGGTGACTACTTCAAAGAAGTCAATTAGGTTTAGGAGACATGATCTGACTTTTACAAACCCTAACTGGGTAGGGTCCAGAGTTTGGAAATTACCAATGTCTTTGTTTATGAGTAACATGATGATACATTCCATGGCCTTGCAGACCAGGCTCATCAGGCTAATGGGGCGGTAGGTCCCACGGTTCATTGTGGCTCCCCCTTTGTGGAGTAAGATAACCATTGTGGTGTGCCATTCAGTGGGCGCAAAGCCTGAGGTGAGTCTATGATTGAACATGGTACTTAGGTAGGGTGCCAGTTCATTCTGTAGTTCAAGTAGAATGCAGCTTGGTATATTGTCAGGTCCCATGGATGCTGTGTTCTTGGCATTGGAGAGTGTGTTTTTTTACCTGTGCAGCCATGATTACAGAAACTTTGCATTCTTCAGGAATAGAGATAGGCCCTTTTGGGGGGTGAGAGGGGGGTAAAGTTAGCACTGAACCTATCTGCCAGGATGTTGGCAATATCAGCTGGTTCTGCATATTTAGTGCCATTGTGCTGTAACTCAGAGCAGATCTGAGTGTTGCCTTTGAGATTCTTGACATAGCTATAGAATGTTTTGTGGTTGTCTTTAGAGTCAGTGGCAATTTTGTTTTCATAACTAGCTTTGGAGGATTTTATGAGGGATCTCATCTTCTTACTGAGGTTGACCAGGGAGTTCCTCCAGTGATGGGATTTTACTCTTTTTTGCAACAGTTTCTTTCTTCTGTTGTAGAGTTTGTTTAAGGCAGAGGACCACTAGATTGGCTTTCTTTTTTTGGAAGATAGCATCTTGGTTCTATTAGGGATAGCATGACCCATGCACCGTATAAGTGCTTATAAAGTGCATTCGTGTAGAATTCAGCAGTTGTACCTCTATTGTCCATCTGCATGGGTGTCATGAAGTTTGCCACTTCTGTCTTAAGAAGTGTGAAGTTGGTTTTGGAGAAGTTTTTTATGGTGGTTGCCCTAACTGGGGGTGGGGGCAGGATGTGGATGTCTAGAGTGATTAGCTTGTTGTCGGATCTGACCAACAAGGAATTGACCTCCGGTGTGGAACACCGGCTGCCAATGTTGGTAATGACCAGGCCTAGGATATTGCTGCCCCTGATGGGGGTGTGAATAAGTTGATCCAAGGCATTGGAATTTATGAATTTCAGAAAACGTTGAGCAAAAGAGTTGGTACATGAGTAGTTTTCCCAGTTAATGGTGGGGTAGTTGAAATTTCCCATTATTAGGGTGTTGGGTTGTATCCTAATACTTTCCAGTGTATCAAGAAATGAGGAGTGAGAATCCTGGGGGCATGGTGGGGGTCTGTAGCAAGCTACAATTTGGATTGTAGTCTTGCCCAGAGTTAGTTGCACTTGGATAATCTCGGATGTATTATGCTGTGCAACTAGCCTGGAGGTGTGGATATCCTTAATGACTATGGACTCACCTCCACCTTCAGTGCTTCATTCTGGGTTAGGTGGCTGAAAGGTGTGGTATGAATTATTGCCTGGTAATACAGGGGTGCTCTCTGGAGCTTTGAACCAGGTTTCTGTCACTGCACAGATGTCAATGTTCTCCATTTTAAGGAGTGTTTCGAGTGAGTGCATTTTGAGGTTTAGACTTCTTGCATTGAGTAGCATTACCCTCAGATTTTGCTTGTTTGTACCTGTTATGGTGGTGAATTTGTCATTTGAACCTTGCCTAAAGAAGGCACTATAGGGGTGGCAAGAGCCTTAGCCAGTGTCCGGAATCCCAAGGGTGACAGGTGCAGGCCATCTTTGGCAAAGCATCGTGGTCTGTCAATCATGTCGTTCCAGGCAGACAAATACTGCATCCCCTTAGAATGACACCAGAAGCTTAGCCATTTGTTGAAGTCAATCATTTTGTCCTTGTACTGTGGTATCATTCTGGGTGATGGCAGGATGCTACTCAGCGCTAGGGTCATACCTGCCTGGGCTACAAGATCGGAGAGCTCCTCCATGTTTCTCTTCATGTAGTCCAGGGAGGTATGTCTCAGGTCATTCACACTAACATGGACAATGACAGTGTCATATTTGTACTTGCTGCGGAGTGACCTGAGTGTGTGCATTATGTGGCGGATCCTGGCACCTGACAGGCAGCTGACAGTAACTTTCTCCTTGTTTTGCCTGGTGAGTGGAACATCGGTATGCCTGATTATAGAGTCACCTATGACTAAAGTGTTGGGTATGTTGTTATGCATTATGGGCTGTGGTTGAGTGGCACATTGAGTTTGTTGGCTATGTGTCATTTGGGATGTGTTGGGGGTGGATTTTGCTTGCGTTTCTGCTTTGGAGGTCCCTGATGCTTGGGCAGGTTTTTATTGAGAGCCTCAGCGAATGTAGGTGTGTGTTTTGTGTTTCTATGTGTGTGTTTTGGTGGTGTAGGTTTAGAGGGAATATGTGATGAGTGTAGTGTGGTGCAAGTGTTTACCTTCTCCTTTTGACTGTCTAGTCCAGTCTTGGGTGAAGAGTGCTTTGCTTCCAGTTTGGCTATATAAGTGCATCTTTCACAGGTTGTAGTGTTGGGTGGTAGGAGGAGAGGGTTGTCTGTGTACATGAGGCAATTGCTGCATAGGTTAGTATTATCATTACAGCACTGAAAGGATTAGGTACTGCAGTCTTGCTTCTTAGTTTAGTTGTGCAAATGAGGGTGTAAGTGATCTGATCATGTTTTATAGATGATTATATGAAATTAAATGCTTGCTGTACAGTACTGTTAGTAATACGTAAGTGAATATTGCAAAAAATCTGACAGAGGAGCTATTACTGACATAACTGTGCACCTCAGACAAATGCTCTGCTTTAGAGCATATTCATATTTCCATTTGAGAGTAACTAGTTCTAAAACTTACTTGTTTGTCTTCACAGGTTCCAGACTTACCTTGTAATTAGTGCTGGTATAAATTGTGTCCTTGGGTGCTGTCCCTGTCTGATGCTATCAGAACACAGTCATTACATGGTTAAATAAAGGTTCTGCTGTTTGAAAAGCATCAATTTTCCTATTTGTATGAGGGTGGGATCTTAAACTGCGAGCTAGGTAGTGAGAGTGTGTGCTATACTTTGTCTCTTATCCAAAGCCAGGGCATACTATGCATGCCTCCTTCTGCCGACACCATCTGCAGCTGGTGGTTCCCCCTCAGAATTCTCATCTGTACTCTATACCTATTACTGCTGCTGTAGTCCCTGCCTGTGGTCCTTGAAACTGTGGTCCAGACCCTTTCTGTCCTTGTTGAAGCTGTTTCTTGAGTATTTTATGGTGTAACATGGCTCAGGCTATAAGTATTTCAGCAGATGTGCCTGGGTGGTACTGCAGTGCACTTCCTGAAATATCTAAACAACAGAACCTTGATTTCAACAATCTAAGCACATGGTCTACAATATTCCTAGTTTGAAAATGTACATTGTTATATCTTTGCTCAGTGGAGTTGTATGAATTCCTCATGGGTGTCTTGAGTCAGGGCTTCAGGACATAACTTACATCCCCCAATAGATGCCCTGTGAGGAAAATCACACCTAGCAAACCTACACTACAGCTCACAAATGTGTGATATGTGTGAGTCATGGAAACTGCATGGGTAACCTGCACATGCATTGTAGATTATCCATTAGGCATTACAGACAATGTGGAATTTTATAGAGTGGAAACCTTTTTTATTGATGTATCTTTTTCCCTGTTCCCCAGGTGGGACTTTTATTTCTATGTGTGTGTAGTCTATAGCCCCTAGCACTTCAGGGGAGTGTGTTTATGCTCTCTTGCATGTAGTAGCATTGCATTTAAAAACTTATATATAATATTCTAGAGACTGATGCCTGTGACACCCCTAATACATCTCCTGTGGGTCCCTGGAAATCACCAGTATCTAGTATACTTAATGCTAAACATACCTATGTTTCCACTGGGATTGGCTCTCCATGCTTTCCCTGGGGTCTGATATGGGGGTGGCAGAGGCTGCATATTTCCTCCAGTGTCTCCCTGTTCACACTGCATCTCACAACAATTTATGTTTCATACAGTTCATGATAAGTCAAACATAGTCTAAACACCCCTATTTTTGCCTGAGGTATGACAGCAGGATCTGCAGCACCCTGATTTCAAGCCTGTTGCACATACAACATAATAATAGCATCAGCAACCCCCTAACATGTTTTTCTAAGTTTAATCATGTCTGTAATTCAAAGGGTTTTAGCGTACAAGGCAAAAGCATACACTGAGTGAACACATTGCTTTATATCTTCCTGAATAGCTCTGACATGTTGGATAGGTGAATTAGCATGTACTTCAGCTGTTTATGCTTTCTTTACCATATTCTGCCATTTTATCCATGTTTGGCAGCTCTACATGTTCTTTAGAGCCACTTAATGAATACAGAATAGTTCACTACTCTGTTGTCAGTGTGGCATGCCACCAAGATGATAGCTACACCTTGAGTAGCTGTTAATGTACCTGGCCCTATGCTTCTCCACTGAAAAATGTCATCAACTTCAAACTTGCCTTGGTGACCATGATAAAGCCCTCTGCTCACCATTTAATTATACCTGTCCTGACCATGGTGAACACCTCCATATCAGAGTCTAATGCCTGGTATGGAAATCAACTTTGCATCTGAAAACTACAATTTCATGTCCATTGGAAATTTTTTTAAAAAAGTCTGTTTCTATTGAGTTTTGGACTCAGAAGTCACACTATTGATTAATAAACTAGGGACCATTTCAAACTTCAGGGGCAGACATGGGGCCATATTCATTAACAGGTACAGTTAGTGCAGCTATCACTTAGGTGCACAGTGCACTGTGCACATGACAGCACAGTATTTTATATTCATTAAACAACTCTACACTTACAAAGTAAACAGCAGAATATGCTATGTGTTGCATTATGTACACTAGCTACAGGTACATTCCAGGGACCCACAGGGGATATATTAGGGGTGTCACAGGCATCAGCTTCCAGAATATTACATCAGTTTCTAAATACAATGCTACAGCATGCAAGGGAACATACCCCAGAGGAGAAGGCAAGAACCATGCATGACTTTTATGCAATAGCCCACTTCTCTGAAGTTTTGTGGGCCATAGACTGCATACACATAGAAATAAAAGCCCCACATTGTGAACAGGGAAAGAGGGAAATTTATAGGAAAGGATTTGACTATGCAAACTTTCAGATTGTCTGTAATACCCAAGGGATCATCTACAAAGCCTGTGCAGGTAACTCAGCAAGGTTTTACAACTCACACCTATGGTACACCTGTGAGTTGTACTCGAGGTTTGCTAGGGGTGACTTACCACAAGGGCATCTGCTGTGGGATGCAGATTGTGCCCTGGAACCATGGCCCATGACACCCATGAGAAAACCACACAACCTAAGTGAGAAAAGATACAACAATGCTTACTCTCCAACTAGAAATATCATAAAACGGATTCACTTCATAACACTGAAAGCTCAAAACACTGAAAGTCAAAACACTGAAACCAAAACACTGAAACTTCAAAATCTTGAAAACTCAAATCAGTGAAAACCCATATCATACTATACTTAGTTTAAACAACATAAATCATAGCACTTTCCACTTAGTGTAAGCAGGGGGGCAAGTCCCCCTACACCTACCATGTGGGGGCCTGTGTCCCACACACCCCCTGCTGCTTATATATATCAACTCCAAGATTGTACTTCACTACACTAAGTGCAATCTTGGAGTTGATATATTTAAGTAGCAGGGGGTGGGGGTGAGGGGGGTTCAGCCCCCCCCACATGGGGTGTGCAGGGGGGCTTGCCCCTATGCTTACACTTGGTGGAAAGTGCTATGATTTATGTTGTTTAAACTCAGTATATGTATGATATGCGTTTCCAGTGTTTTGAGTTTCAGTGTTTTGAGTTTTCAGTGTTTTGAAGTTTCAGTGTTTTGGTCTTCTATATTATGAAGTGTTCTCATTTTCAGTGTTTTGAGTTTTCAGTGTTATGAAGTGAATCCCGTAAAACATGTAATTGACTTTCTCAAATCAAGGTTCGGCTGTCTAGAAACTTCAGAAGGAACCTGCAGCTTGACCCAGCCACCTCTGCCAAAATAGTTACAATATGTTCCATGTTGCACAATATCATTTTCAGGAGTCAGTTTTAACGAGGACAACTAGGATCGGGACCACAGTTTTCAGTACAACAGGCAGGGTCAACAGCTGCAGCAGATGCATATGGGGAGTCTGAGTGAGAGCCACCAGCCGCAGATGCTACTGGGAGACATAGGAATGCACAGCATGCCATGGCTCTGGATAAGAGGCAAAGAATTGCACACACACTGAATACCTAAAAGAAAGAAAGAAAAACAGTCTTAGCAAATTGTTATCATCATCATCATCATCATCATCAACAACAACCCCGTTTTTCTCATTTTCTACCTGGGGTCGGGATGTTTACTGTCTTCATCTCTCTCTATTTAGTGCCACGCTCCTGCCTTCTTCGACATTCATGCCTGACTTTCACAGATCTCTCACACAAAGCATCAACCTCTTATCTGGATGCCCTTGTATCCTCTTACCTTCTTCCTGTCTGTCCTAAATCTTCTTCACCAGATTGTTTTATACTTTTCTGCATGTGCCTGAACCACAGCAATCTATTCTCTTCATTCTTTTCTGCAACTCTAGCTGCTTTGCCTTTTGCTCTTATGTCCTCATTTCTTCTTCTGTCCCACAGTATGCATACTATCACCTGTCTCAGACACTTAATTTCCCTCACCTATAGCTTCCTCATCTGCTCTGTCCTTACTGCCCAGGTTTCTGTACCATACAGTAGTACTGTTTGCATCACTGTTTTGTGCACCTTACTTTTCGGCATTTGGCATTCTTCTGTTATACACAGCACACCTGACACTCTATGCTAGTTGGCTGCAACCCCTATGATTCTAGTTTTAACCTCTTAATTCAGACTTCCCTTCTCCTTAACTATCCTTCCCAGATACTTGAAGTTGTTAACCTGTTCTGCTATCCTCCTATCTCAGTTCTCAGCTTCTTCTGATTTCCCCAATTTACTTCTATTACCACTGTCTCATCCATACTTACTTTTATGCCATGTGCCTTCAGATTTGCATTCCATTTCCCTATCCTTTGCTGAAATTCTTGTTCAGAGCCAGCCAATAATGCTGCATTGTTTGCATACAGAAACTCTGTTGATATGTCCCTTCCAACCTGTTTGCTAATGTAATCTTTCACTGTCCTACTTTGGACACAATAGAATAGTCTTCATGGGTTCTGTTCAAGCAGCTTTATTATATACAAACACACCACAATAGAAGTTTACTGACTTTAACTCAAGTAACTTAAATACAAACTAACTACTGCAATCGTGCATCCTAACTCTCTGGCTGCACTCTCAAAATGGCACTGGGAATAGCACATGCCTGCTATTCATATGTGCACGTTCAGTCCATGATATGCTTCTTAAAGATACAGCACATACACTCTAATCTATATAATCCATCACCAGTATGAAGAGTCATGGGCTAAGAGCAGAACCCTGATGCATAGCCATTCCCACTCCCACTGGGACCCATCTGTGACAGGGAACAGTGTTTATACTTGAGTCACTGGATCTCTGTACATAGCCTGCACTAATTCTACCAATGTTTCTGGGACTTTGAATCACCACAGGACTGCCCAAATTAGCTTTCTTGGCACCTTGCCATATGCTTTCTCCAAGTCTAGGAATTCCCAATTGGATTCTTACCTCATCTCTAGCTTCTTCTCAACTATATATCTCACTGAAAACATTGGGTCAGTTATGCTGCATCCTTATCTGAATCCGAACTGCTCATTTCTTCATCATACTTTCTACTATTCTGCATATCTGCTTATCAATCACCCTCTCCAGGACTTTCTTGCAATGTGACAGGGGTTTGATAACACTGTACTGGACATAGTTGTAGATGTCCCTTTTGTTCTTGTACACTGGTATGAGTATGCTTAATCTTAGCACATACAAATATTAAAAATTATGCCTGTCAACATGCACAACCTTTACTTAACCATGCATTGGTTATATTTGTTTAGCATCAGACACAGGCAACACCCCTCTCTGCAGGAGATTTCTCATATCTGCATTATTCCCAATGTAAGTCTGTCTGTCTGTAACCTGCATAGAGGAAACAACGCAGTTGCATAAATGATTACTGTGTTATGAAAATTCTCATATGTAACTAAGTTGATACATCTCCCAAGTGTACAGTAATGTCAGTAATATCTTATGACTGATGTTTGTAATACACAGTTATGGATGTTGCTCACTAATGTGCACCAAGCCTTTCATTTTGCCACTGTATACAAGCCAGTGAGCAGGTCAATGTTACCATCATTTGCACAAGTATAACAGTAAGCAAGACTTAAACATCTACTCTGACTGCTTGAGTAACAACAGTAACACAAAACCATTGAGGCTCAACAATTATAGAAGCAGTTATGAACTATGAACAAAAGTACATATTCTGTAATACAGTTTCACACCTCAAAGGTTTTGAGTAAGATAGCATTAGTTATTCATTCTGTGCACCAAACATATATGCAATTCAGTCACAAAGAACTATGCAAAGGGAAGATCACAGTCCTCACTTGTGCAAGGTGTGGGGATGTGTGTGTGTGTGTGGGGGGGGGGGGGGTGACACCTGAGAAAGTCTGACACCAAAGAAGTGAGTGTGTGCAAGTAAAACAAGAATTTGTTCTTTATGTACCCAGTTTGCAAGGCCAGTAGCATACAATGTTTAGATATCAACAGTTCTGCTTATCGAAGATGATCATGTGTTAAGTAAAATGGGCAGGTATTTGCTGAATGTGTGTGTGTCTGCATGAACACAGTCAAGCACTGTGCTAGCATTATGACCTGGCCTCTTGGGCAGGTGTGACCCATGCATAGTAGACTAGTCAGTTCAACTTCATCACCTCAAACCACAGGAACTCTGGTAGGAGTTGCACTGCTAATTCCATGGCCCTGGCTAGAATTTGTGGTGCTACCTGACTGTGACTGATGTCTACTGGATGAACTGTCATCATGACTGCATCAACGACTGCAACCATATAGCCTACCACATCTCAGTGTGGACACCGCAGTAACTGATGGAGCAGCGAAAGGAGTGCGACTACAGGAGTGGTATCATGCATGGCCACAACAGATGAAGTGATAGACAGTAGTTCTAGTTTGAGTATCAGTGGAATGATTAGTTTTTAACATTTTTGTCAAGTTAGGAATATCCATCCATTGTTTTTTAGAGGACATGTGTTTAGCTGTCATGCAGTTTGCATTAAAAAGACTTTGGAATATCAGTTTAGGGGTGATTAATTGCAGAGTGAGGAAAATGGTGTTGTGATCAGTCATAATCCATGATGAGGCACACATTTTTTGTAAAAAGGTTGTTCACGTATGGTTCCACGTGGTTTGTTTGTACCCACCTTCCACAGTCTAGACAGTGCAAAATTGCCATTTTGCAGTGCGTATTATTCTAGATTATTGTTACATTGCGCATATGCTTGTGAAGTATATTCTTAATGCCTTGAATAATGTGACTTATTTTTGTGTATTTAAATAGGTGACATTAAATCAGTGCTGGCAGTCTTCATAGCCTTTATAAAATGTATGGTAACACAAGACCTTTTATTCTAGCAACTTTCTAAGTTTCCAAGAGCAATATTTAAAATTTGTCCCTAGTTTGTATGCTTTTTCTGATTAACCAGCCATTTGTTTATCTGGCTTAAAGTCCAGTCCCAGTGAGACAGGGCAAAGACGGAGTCTACTGTAACAAGAATATTTACAAATAGCTTATAGTCATAGTTAAGTGCTGAAACTGGGTGGTAGGATTCCAGCTGGCCTTTGTCTTTAATTTCCTTTAATAGTACAGCTATCACAGCTTGCTTCCAAGAACTTGATGTTTCTGTGCTTTCAGTATTCTGTTTATTAACCAGACATCCTCTAACTTATAAACAGTTAGTGTTCAAATCTCAGTGGGGATTTCATCTGTACCCAGAGGTTTCCCTTTGGCTTGGTTTTTAAGTGCCTCTTTCTTCTCCTCACTTGTTACTTCATTCATTATTTCCTTTGTTTGTATTTTGTCAGTCAAGGCAAGTCCACTCTCTAAAAACCCCTTAATACTTTCTGTAGACAGTGGAGTGATTTTTGAGATTCACTCGTGTTTTTAGCCTTCTTTTTTTCAGCTTATGTGAAGTTGGCATTTCGAGTGCTAACATTGTGATAGTGAGTCACTTAGATGCCTAGACGCATCAGCAGGATGTAACTGCAGAATCATCTGGAGGACTCACTTGGCTGTAATGACTTAAAATGCCATTGTGGACCACAATAATACTGCAACAACATTTTTCCACTTTGCTATGTGTCACAAATGAGTTGTTCACTGATGCTCATCATTGCATGGCAAATAGGACATGCTAGACCTGATTCAGGTGCAAATTTATTGCCATTGTTTAGTCCAAGTGAGTCATCATGGCTGTAGAAGGAGAAAGTTTTGCTCCTTTAGAGTACAGTGGTTTTGTGTGAGGAGTCAAAATATTGCCCCTATCTCATCCGTAAATATTACAGCCCGAAGCTCATGCAAGAGGGCTATAAAAGTCCTCAGTATAAGACAAAAGGCTGGAACAGCTTAGCCCAGGATCTCATGCATGGAGGAATTGTACCATTATCATTACAGTGACATGTGGTGCCACAATCCTGACCTCATTACAGTCACATGGGGTCCCACAGTCCTGACCTCTTTGGCTGATGGTTGGATGAACCACCTCTATAATGTAAGTAGAAGTCATGTTAGCGCCTCTTTTAAACTGGCACTCCACAAATATTACTCAGTGACTTTGTATATCTATCACTCCTGAAGAAATTGAAGGGGAATAGTCGGCTGCAAAGGAAAAAACTGGATAAACTAAGGCTGCACTAGGGTGAATATACTTACTTCAGACTCTGTTGGTTTTAATATTAACAGCAGCAGGGATTCATTCTCAAAATGTATACTTTGTCATACTTCTATCATTACTGTCATATCTCAAAGGTAGTAGTATGACTGTTTAATGGTATTATACTGCTTGAGCAAGCGTCATGTCTTACATATGGACAACTAGGTCATGATGTTAATGCTCTGCTCCAACATTGTGATAATGTCTATATTTCAGGTTAATTTCTTTGTTTCACTGTAGTAACAACTGCATTAAATCAAGAAAATATCTATATTTAACATTTTTGGTTGGAAAATATCTTTGCCAATATAATCATTTCATTTAATTATCACCTGTGAATGAAATGTTATGTGTGAGCAACATGTTTTCCTTGAATTCATACTTTAATTTCAGACTTCGTTACTGCATCTCAGACTAGCAACACCTATTGTTTTTTTTTCTAGAAAGAAACTCATCACATTAAACTTCTGTCTGTCAGAATGTAAACATCGATGGCTGTTGGTTCAGGTTTCCCTCTCAGTTGTATATCCTAAAAGCATTATTAAATCAAGAAGTGTTTTTTGGTCCTTCAAGTATATTATGTTTAGGTTACCACAGTCAAAATATGTATCAGTTTCAGTTTTTCATTTCACTTCTTTCTCTTCCACCTTATTTTTTGCTATCCTTTCTGTAACATACATTTATTTTGTATATCATTTTGTTTCTCTCCATTTATTTACTGTTAAATGCAGCAGCATGAAGACCTGTACCCATCACTTCTGCAAAGCCTGCCAGTCCTCTGCAAGTGGCAGAAGCAGCAGCACCACCACCACAAGAAGCACACATCACATCTAGGTCCCAGCCTGCCACTGGTGTCTGAACACCTCCTGCTCTACCTACTCAACCAAGCACCACCACTTTCAGGCAGCCTCTCACAGAATGCTTATACAATTATATCCACTGGTAACAGTGCCAGTGGAGGTGACACCTTTGTCACCCATCAGCAGCTGTTAGGCATGTTAGCAGAGATTCTTGACAGAAAGTTGGATGCTCAAACTGGGCAGATGGAAAACCTTCAGTGGTGACCTGCTGAATCACATCCCTGTCCAGCACTGTCATCACCATGTAAGACAGGATCCAGAAGTGCCAGTACCCAGGGTGGTAAGTAATCTTCCACTGGGTCACTGCTGGCAGAGACTGCAGCTGTAAATACATAATTCTATCACCCAGACTGGTGTTTCCCTCCCTTTTGTGTCCATGTCCAACCCTGTTGGTTGCTTGGTCCTCCTCTCACCATCTTCTTCCCTCTGTCTGATGTCTCCTTCAGCACTGTATGTACCCCCTTCCTTTGTTATGACACACATTACTCATGCCTGCTTTCCCCTGCTACATGACCTAATCTTCTTATCTTTCTCTTACTTCCCTTCTTTCCTTAACATCCCTTTTCTTTACACATTCTGTCACAAAAAATCATCACACATTCCTCACCTCCATCCTGCTCATTCATTAGTTTGTCACCTTCTGTTCTACCCTCTGCTTGTTTCCCCTTATCATCTCTTTCCCATACTCCTATTTCCAAACATTAATCTGGTCAAAAAATAAATAAACACACATCAGACATGTCCATGCAGGGCTTCCAGATCACTTATCATTTATAATTGTGCTGCATACAAGTTCCAGTGAACACTGTCAATATCTATATGCAGTCAATAAGAACTGACACTTGTCATTGTGTAGCAGCGAGTAAATACAACCACTATCATGTACTACATATATTGGCCTCAGCTGTTGTTGGGCATGTAAATGAGCTGAACATAGTTGCAGGTCAGTTAGTGCATACAGCATAAAATAGCTGATGCCTTTACCACAACAGCTTTGACAGCTCAGCCTAGAAATGGAATGCTTAGAACATTGTAGTTGCAAAGGGTCGAGAGTGCAAGCCCCTTCAGAATTAAATGTGTTTATTGTTTTTATTTCTGCCAGTGGATAACAATCACATGCTACATGTTTCACTGACACCTTTAATATGACTGCTTCTTTAGCTCGACCTGTAAGTAAAATCCACTAGACACTACCATTGAAATCTATTAAAAATGCAAACTCATTTAAAATACAACTAAAACTTAACCTATGAAATCACTGGCTCTACTCCTGTATATCTCCAGGATAAATGCAACTGTTATCTTTAGCCATATCACTAAACTATTCCTCTATTTTCACAATACTATGTCCCACAACCAGCCTTCACTTATACCAGATAAGATTTATTAGCATCTCCTAGCCATATACATAGATTTGTGACACTCTATATTTCTAATGTAAACCCTAGGCTAGCTATATATAATCATTATCTATGGACCTGCTTTTTACCTCTCACCTGCAATATTAACATTTTCTGCCCAACCTAGTACCTTCCCTCACTCCTATTTCTTTGAATTTCTAAGCACTAATTGTATGATCTATTATCTATCTGACAAACCCACTAATACATCTTTTCAAATGCTTAATGTTCAACATGTACTAATGCATAAGTATCTTTTATACTGCAATAGCTGCCTTTATTTCATATAAATGCTTTCTTATTAACAAATTAATGTGTAATCATTAATGTATGTTAGTTAATGACTAACAAACATTAGTTAATTAGTTAATGTAGTTAATGACTATTCTTGCATATTGCTGAATGTCTGCTTAGAAATGTTTAAAATATGTTGGAACTTTCCCACAACCTCCACTGAAATGGATTTTTTGACTAAACCCAGTCTGATGGCAAACCAAAGTAAAATAAAATAAAAATAAATTGTGTTTGTACATTGTTGTTGAGAAAAGCTGTGAGATCATGTCCCCTGAGTGTTGTATATGGGCACAGCATTATTATTACAATAGGTTGCTTGTTTCTTGACATTTATTGTAAAGGAACCAAGATTAGACTCTGCTGATGACTTAATTGCTTTTGGTCAATATATCTTAGTACTTTTCTGTACCCCATCCATCATGGGTGTTTTTCTCTTTTTTTCCTCTTCAGTTTCTTGAGATTAATATCTGTGTATTTCATACCCATTTATAAACTGCCTTCCACATCCCTGATTGTGTCACCACCTCCCTTTGCAGTATTATCTAAGTTATATGTTTGCTTCTATGGCATGATGCCTCCTCTGCCTTCTGAGCCAAATTATACTTCTCTTAATACTTTCTACAAGTATCTAATGTGCGTAAATGCATCCTTGTGTCAGAAAATAGATCAGCACACAAATCCTCATGCCTATGTCGAGTGCCACAAACCTTCTTCCTCTTGCTGCAACTGTGCATGGAGGATCGTACAAGTACACTTGAGGTTTAAACTTGGCAGATGAGCACTACTGTTTGTTCTTCCCTGTGGAAAAACCATAGTACTCCATGATCTTTCATAGAGTCCCTACTATGGCCACAGTGAGTCTATTTCTTGAACTGCTTATCTTGTATACTTGCCTGGTCACATTCATCATTAATGAGTATCAGGGTCCATTAACCACACACAGTAAAGAGAGTAGGGTTGGTCACAATCACAGATATGATGTTTCTTAATTCATGGGTGCTTTTGTTTATATGTGTTTTGCATCTTTAAATCTGTTGAATTACAGAGTAGTTTATATATACATAATCTGGTGTGCACAGTATCAACCAGATGCACCACAACGAGACAGTGCACATTTGAAAGATTACCTCATCAGTGTGTTGCAAAGAACATGTATTGACTAGAGCTGTAAGAAACTAATTGGAGAGCTTTCACCCAGCTTAAATGTTTCCTCTGAGTGGAATTGTCTACATCTGATGTATGGGCGAAACCCATCCTACCTAGCACTATAGCCACTCACACACTATTCAGTTGCAGCTGTATTTGAACACCTACCTGTCTAAGGTATACTATTTCAATTACATTGCATTAACCACAAACTCCATAGAAGAGGTTTGATTACAAGTAGGAAACAGTACACATTTGTAAGGATGACAGTAGTGTGTTGCAGAGCAAATGTGAGGGTTAAAATAGGAACAAATTGATGGGGGAGGCCTATGCTTGTGTAAATGTTTCTTCAGAGTAGATCTGTACTCACATCTATGGATGAAGCCAACCCTATCTAGCAGTAAGGATATATATGCACACACAAACAACTTATTCACTGTTGGATTTGTACCACCTACTTATCTAGTTACATAAGCTGGAAAACATTATGTCAACCACAAGTGCCACATGAGAATTTTTACTATTAGTGTGAAAAAGTGCATATTTGAGTGGCTGACATCATCAATGTTTGCAGAGTACATGGTGTGCAGCACATATTTGTGTGAAAAGGGATGTGTTTTGCCAAGCAAACATTACAGCAATGTGCTGATGAAAAGTAATGACATACTGATCAGATAACTTGTATATGCTTTCATTCATGAGTATGGCAATAGTGTGAGTAAGTCTGAAGCCAAAAAAAAAAAAAAAAAAAAAAGAAAACAAAAAGACTTTAAACTGTCTCTGTTTGATGTTTTCTCAATGCTGTTATCTTATACAATGAAAATATGCACATTGAAGAGCATCATTTTCACATAAACAACACCTTGTCTAGATTTGAACTTTGAAATGATGGCATCAACATGACACATTTGAGATGATGTACAAAATTTGCCACATACACATAAATGTTACGAGGAAGAGAAGGCAGAATATATATACGCAAGCTGTGACGTTGCATCACTTTACATTAATGGGCCAAGAAAAGCATTTTCTTACACTGTTTAAATGAATGTGATATTTGTACCAGTTAAGCTAATCATTCCTGCCACAGTACTAAAAAGTGTTTTCAAAAATAGGAGTGCTTTTTCCCTTTCTTTAGTGAGCACTATGCTATTTTGATGTGTTCATAAAACAAAGGCAATCTACTTGCAGTTAATTATAAATTTTCTGTTTGCATGTTTATGTACTAGATTTGAAGTTCAGACAAGTCACAGTCAGGTCTTAAGCATTTATTTATAAAAGTGCTATAAAGATTATCTCCTGTACCAATCAGTGGAATCATAGACTCTTAGTCTATTCTCCATGAGATACCCTCAGTTAGTGTGCATCAGAATAGCAAGAGTGTAAAACATTTAATTATTCCTACATTATCTCTAATCCTTCATACTTATTCACCCTTTGCAAGCCCATCTCCTAAATACTAGCTTTTGTACTGCTAGGGCATGTGCACATCATTGTATAGGTCCTCATACTATTTTTACTTGCCCAGCATTTAAAGCAGATTGAGTGATTCATGAGAGATAATAAGCTGACACCTGAATTACCAGGAATCAGCACCATATAAGCACAACCTGGTGATATGGATCTTCTCTTGCTGTAGGGAATAATGTTTGAATCCACCAACTTTAGATATTGCTGTTAAGATCTGCAATTACACGGACAGCATAGTGGTGCAGCAGTAACACTGTCACCTCACAGCAAGAGGTTCTCCAATTTGATTTTTGGCTGGGGTGCCTTCTGTACAGAGTTTGCATGTCCTCCCTGAGTTTGTGTGGGTTTCCTTCCACATTACAAAGACATGCATCTGGAGTGTTTCTCCCTAGGCCACCACTGAAAATTGGCTTTGTTCCAAGTTGGAATTTCCCAGTTAATAAATAAAACATTTATTTTGCCAAATTGTAATAGAAATCATGTCAGTGTTATGTGATGTTTCTTTTCAAGTAATAGTTAAACAGTTGTGATGTTATAATTTGTTCTAAGAAAATTGAGAGAGAGGTGTACACTTTGCCCCTTTTTTGTTATAAAAGGTATATCAGTTGTTATTAGAAACACCCTCATCTAATGTTACATGCTTTTCTAGTAAGATATGAAGACACGTGAAAACATTTTTGTATCCGTAGTAGCAATATGAAAGTTAAATTTAAGATGGCAAAATGTGTTAAGCCTATTGTATACTCCTGACATTAACAAAGGTTATCCCAGATGGTAACATTTTCATTTAATACATTTGATTTATTATTAATGCTGCTATCTATTCCAGAGTTACACATTTTTTCAGCCTTACCAGGTTTGTCAATGCATTGCTTGCTTTTCTGGGGGGGATTATGGTTATGTATTGCATGTTTACTCATGTAGACCAGTTATTTAAGTTCTGTTAACTATGCCTGCATAAATGTATACTTTTTTGTTGCCAGGGAATTTGTTTCTTTTTCTGACACATAATTTGTTTGCATTTTATTTAACTCTTATACAAGGATATGGCTCCAAAAACTCTAGGTCACATAGACATGCATTCTCAGATTCTGAGAATGAGGTAATAATGGAAATTCTCTGTCAGTGTGGATCATGCATCTTATAGAAAGTCTTAGCTGACAAGCCCTTCCTTGACTGTATCTGACAGCAGGTGGCTGATGATGTCAGCGTTGTATGTGGCCATGATTGTGAGTATAAATGCATCAGATATCAGGCTAGTGACATGAAGACCACACCAGGAAAAGAGCCAGGGCTATAGCACTGGAAAAGAGAGATACTTGTGGTGGCCTTGCTACCAGACTACCACTCACTGAAACAGAGGAGTTCCTGTGTACTGTATATGATTCAAGGCAACTAATCAGAGGTTCTCAGTGTAGTACTGGACATAGGTGCATACTTATAGGATGACCTAAGGGTATCTACAGGTACTGCCCCATGTAAGCTGTTAATTATCTATATGTAGAGAGAGGGAGAGGGATGAAAATTGGAGACAGAGAGAGAGGATAGAGGTATATGTGTATAAGATCTTTCTTTAGAATTATAAGTAGCTGCATTTTGTCTTTCATGTTCCATCTGTATTTTAATGCTTAGCATCCCACTTTTCATCTCCATTTTGTCTGTTTAGCCACATCTGGTTATGAGGTTCCACACACATCTACAAATGGTATTGGCATATCTTGTTTTACACATAATAATTTATATAATTTTATCTTAAAGCCCTACATTAGCTATTTGTTTAATTGTACTTGCCTGTATTATTGCTTAACTCAGGCTTATGTAGCATAAGTCTGATCAGTTTTGCTTGTATTTCTCCTTTTGCTGTGTTTTATTATTCTAATCACAGATTAGCATGCCACCAGCACTGTAGAGCTCCTACTACCTGATATCAGAGTATGTGTAGCCTGTGATGATGATGGCAACAATGAAGAGACACAGTCTGTAATTGCAAAGTGTCAATATTATTGTGAAGTTGTGGCTTCCATGTCCATTGTCCAGGTTTTGGACACAAGCAGTATGCCTACACTTATCCATGACAGAGATATCTGAGATAAGACAGGGTGAGGTTAACAATGTTGATGAGGGTAATGTGGTTACTTCAGTTGCTGAGCTGGCAGTCTTCCCCTGGCCATTGTGAGGGTGAACTACCACACAGCGGTGTTGGTAGGGGAGATCAGGGGAGGCGCACTTTCCACCATCCCTTGATACTGGTGTGTCAGTAGGTGCCACACAACATATGGTATGGCCATTATGGAGGTGCTGGTATGTTCCATCCGAGCCATGGAAGAGATAGTTTGAGTACTGAATGTCTTACATTTTGACATGACAGACTGCATGAATCATAATATGGAAGAATCCTTGGACCAGATGAATGACACAATGGATCCTATAGTATCTGCAATGGAACGTCTGTGGTGGGGGAGGGTCCACTTCCATGTGGCCAGAGAGCCACTACATCCTCAGGTGTAAGCCAATGTTTGCATACTAGATTCCACTCCTGCAGTGGCACCATTTCCTCTTCTGAGTCAGTGATTGAAGTGTCCACAAGCAGATGTGGTAGACCACATTGTCCTATTTGTGGACATAGTTGTGATGAAAGCTCGTACAGCAGATATTGTTCACATTAAGGTAGCACCCCAACTTCTAGCAAAGTTCATAGAGCTAGCAGTGCACCTCCTACCAGATGCAGTTCTCATGGTCAAGAGTAGCGATGGTGAACTGAATCGCATATCATGGCTGGCTCACCCCTGTCCAGAATACCAGAGCATAGTGCTAGCACATGTGCTTTGATTGTGTGCTTATGCAAACCCACACATGGTGAAACTCATCCTGCCAATACCACCAGACACGCACTCATGAGCATGCGCACACACACATACACACACACACACACACACACACACACACACACACACACACACACACACACACACACACACACACACGCACGCGCACACACACACACACACACACACACATATATGAACATTACTATTGAATAATTTGCATCTGTTGCCAATGTTCTAACAGTGGATATTTGTTATTAACCTGACTTCACACTCACATGCACTACTTTAGTGTTAGGATTGTCATCCTGTAACCCCTCCACCCCATCCTGTGCAAGTGATGATGACTCTGCCCTATTCTTTGCACATTTCTTTGTGACTTAGGGTTGCCCAAGCTAATGCTTGCTCACTCAAATGCTTGCTTTAATAAAAAGTATTGTGCTGATTTATTTTATGTTTTCCTGCTTAAGATCAAATGATTGCTCTATATTTTTTTGATCATCATTGTATTTGTAGTAGTATTCTTATTAATGAACTCCTACTAGTTAGTAACTACTAATTTCTCAGAACATTGTGCTAATGATGATCACCATATAACTGTTGTGGTGTCTACAGTGGGCAACTTTAATGCATGATGCACAAGACTGGACATATTAACATTCATGTTGCATATGTCAGTCATGTGTTATTGCTGACATTCCTGTACAGCTGAGCAATGTTTTATCTTACTGATGTACAATAAATGCATATGAGTTTAATCATATCTATCTCTTCTTTTCAGGTTTATCTCTTATCTCGGTTAATGCTGCCGCTACAAGTTGTCACTTCTGGGATTGACTGATGCTCATAGAACACAACCATTACATGAATAAGTCAAAGTTTGCTATTTTGCAGGCATCACTTTTACTGTTTGTATGTGCTAAGCATCTAAGTTGTTGCTTAGATAGTGAGTGTGTGGCTATGCTCAGCCTCTTACTCAGAAGCATGGCATATTGTGTACACCTACATATACCAGGATCATTTACAGCTGCTGGTCCTTCTTCAGACTCCTCATATATATCTGCTGGCCCTGCGGGACCTGTCTGTAGTCCTAGAAACTGCAGTTTTTGGCCCTGTTGCCCTTGTTGCATCTGTTTCCTGACAATTATATTGTGCAACATGACACAGATTGCCAGTATTTCAGATGAGGTGTCTGGGTCATACTGCAGGTCACCACCAGATGTATCTAGATCTCAGACCCTTAATTTGAGCAAGCTAAATACATTTTCTATAATATTCCTGGTTTCAGTGTTTTCTTTGTTGTATTGTTTCTCATGGGTGCTGTGATCCAACGTTTCAGTGCATAATCTGTATCCCCCACAAGATGCTCTTGTAGAAGGTCATCCTTAGAAAGCCTTACATACAGGTCACATGTGTGTCATATGTGTGAGTGGGGAAAGCTGTTAAAGTTACCTGCATACAGATTGTAAATGATTCAATGGGCACTGGAGAGCACTTGACAGTTGATAGAGTGATAGCCTTTTCTATTGATATACCTCCTTCCCTATTTACCAGGTGTGGCTTTTATTTCAATGTGTCTGCAGTCTGTTGCTACCAGATACTCAGAGAAATGTGCTATGGCATAGAAATGTTGCATGGTGGTAGCTGTCTCATCTAGGGTACATGGAAACCAGATGTGCTTCCTTACACGTTGCAACACTGCATGAAATACTCTTGAGACTGAGGTCTATGAGACCCTTAATATATTCCCTGAAGAGCTATGAAAAGTCTCTGCATCTAGTATATGTAGTGCTACACATACCATACATTCCAGTAGGATGAGTTCTCTAGGGTTTCCCGGGGACAGCAGCAAAGGACAGCAGAAGCTGCATACTTCTTTTAAGGTAGCCCTGTCCACCCTGTAGCACTGTAATATTTCATTATTATGAAATCCATGATGTGTCAGTCATGGTCTGAATACTCTTCCTCTTCTAGGCTAAGCAACAGAAGCAGCAGAAACAGCTCCTTGTCTTACAGCCTGTTGCACATACAGATTAATGATAGCAGCATCAACACCCTAACATTTCTTTTCTAAGTCTCTCTGTGGCTATATATTCCAAAGACTATTGGAATTCTGGGCTAAAGGAAACACAATGAGTAGGAGCAGCTATTATCCATTCCTGAATTTCTGCCACATTGAAATGTTTCAATCGTATGTAATTCATCCACTTACATCTTTCTTAGCATATTCTGCCACTTATCTTTGTTATGCCACTGTGCATAGCACGTAGAGTCATTTAATGAATTGCAAATTATGTGCTCACCACTGTGTGCCACACACGAGCATGAAGTCGAGGCTTTCATAAATCCTGGTCTTAGTTATAAAACAATAGTCTAAACTGTTAACATTTCATGTCTGTTAGTCTTATATTTTAGATGTGATTTGTAATAGACATCATATTTACTTTCTTATCTATTTAATTTATATAGCTCATCTGCTATCACAGGGATATATGAAATGGCATAGTTCGCACAAAAAAGGCCCTGCTGCCACAGCTCACATTCAGATTCAGAGACATGTTAGCCATCATGAGGAAGGGCCTCATTATTGTCTAATTTGCATATCTCTGAATCACAGTTACTGCTTCAATATGCAAAGCATTGATGATAGCACATCTCATTTATTAACTGCTGCTCTAAAACTCTCCCTCACACACATACACATTTAAGCATGAACAAACACACACACACACACACACACACACACACACATGCATATGCACACACACACACACACACACACACACACACACACACACACACACACACACACACACACACACACACACACACACACACACCGCAGTCCCCATACCAGTCCCCAACTTTTCTCCCTCTTCCTATATAGGGAGCCCTCTAATCCTCATGTTAGTTAAAGTGCTGTTAAGGCACAAGGATTTAGGATACTCATGGTTGGCTAGTGTTCCCCCATCCTTGATTGCTGTAATAGTTTAAGTGCCATTATGTCATGAGTGTCATTGCCTAGATAGCTACTGTTTCAACCACCCCTTGATTCCCATACTGCTGTTAAGTGCCATTATGACACGATTTTAGTTTCTTTGGTAGCTTGTGTTTTCCCCCACCTCCTAATACCTGTACTACTGCAAGTGCGGTCATGGCACAGCTGTATTTTCCTTGGTGGCTAGTGCCCCCCCCCCCATCCCCATACATCAGTAGGTGCCATTATGCCACTCAAAATGAGTGTAATCCTTGGTGTCTAGAGTCTCTCACCATTACTCAGTAACCTCACTACTGTGGCATGATGGGGCTAGCTGTGCTGATCTGCTATGCCTGCCAACTGCAGCACAGTTGCAGACCTAGCCCTACAAGGAGATGCATACTTTCATGCCAGAGCACCATGTAGTACTGTGTTTGGGTCATTTCTGTAAATAAAAAGGTTACTGTGATGTGTACAAAAAGGTGTGCATGACATGGTACTCTTTGAAGGGCTGCCAGAATAAAAACATGAAGAATTTAGTGGCAGAACATTTATGGAAATGCTGGGGGGGGGGGGGGGGGTGAATGTCTTATATAATAATTTTTGTTATGCAACAGATTATGCATAAACCACTTATACTGATAAACAGAGGTTGCTTCTATTAGATAAAATGGAAGTAATGTACACTTTACAGATTAAAACTTTTCAGTCTGATGGACAATTAACTTCCCTGAAATGTGTTCCTATAGGTTAATTATTTAATTGAAGGAAGGCTTGGGGAGTATATAAGTGATTGAATTGTAAATGTTTTTTTTAACCCTTGAAGAGTTGTTCAACTAGAGGCATTAGTTCCAGTAAAGCCTTTTTAATCTTGATACCATTTTCTTTTGCTTTTTTTTTATTTTGATATGCTTTGCAAGGAGAATTTATTTTTTGGAGCTGTTACTAATATATCTACACTGACAGAAAAACTAAAGCGTCCTTATAGCCCTAAATGTACAGCCAAAACAGAAAAACTAAAGAGTACTTATAGACCTAAATGTACAGCCAAACAAGAAGACAGCCACCACAGAGAAATGTCCAAGCTGATAAATTATGCAGAAAAATTAATCTGCAGTTGATAAAGTATATTTTTCATTTACTATGTTAGCTAAAAATGTTTTTTGCATTTGCCTCATTGGGTAAGACACATGAAAATCAGACTGAGGACATCTTATAATTTCAAAGACAACACATGATCATAAACGAGGCAATCAATTGGTTATATGCGCTAAACTGAAGCAAAAGAATTTGATTCCAAGGTCAGTTGGCAATTCATCCATTTATGATAACACACCACGAAAATGCTTACAAATAATAATAACAATAATAATAATAATAAATGAGATAAACATATACATCCCACTCATGCAAGTTTCCTAATCTTGAGCACCAATTTCAATGTATTGACATAATTCAAACCAGGAGAAAAATCAGTTGTTATCCTATTTATCCATGCATAGTCTGCATTTAATGTTATAGCAAAATCTCTCTTTCTTTAATTTTCTAAGATGACTTGCAATGCCATAAAATAAAATGATTTGTGCTACCCTTATCTAAGATGTGTTTGTAAACAGCATTACTCAATATGCCATTTATTATCAGAGATATGGTGACATGTATGCTCTTTCAATTTAAGATTAGTTTTACAAATATAAAAAGCTGGACATGAGAGGCAACTAGCTAAACAGATAACATTTCTAGTGTCACAATCAGCATGATTCTGCTTTGTAACAGGGTGACTAAATTTATTAGTAGAACAAATATATTTACAAAAGCTGCATTCAGTACACGGATGGAAACGTGCCAATTCTTTGGCTATATCCGGAGTTAATAAAGTTGTCCTGATCTTTATATCAACGTTTTTGTTTAAAATTGTATTTCCATTTGTAGCTAAATATTGGTTTATCAGGTAATGTGTTTTTATGAATCAAGGGTCTGTAAAATATGCCAATTTTTATTAATAATCTCTTTAACTTGGCCTGTGGGTCTATTATGTTTTACCATAAATGTAATCTTCTGATCAACATCAGAGCTGACTCTACAGTGAGAGCCATTACTGAAGATTGGCTGTGCTTTATCAGTACACATTATAAGTATAGCTGTTTTATCAGTGTATAAACATGTCTCGTTGAATCTCATTATTTTAAAATCAGATATCAATTCATTTAGTTGTTCAAAAATAATGTAATTTGTATTCAGCCTTGCTAGGTGTAGCATTTGGCCCCTGATAATGTTGGTTAAACATTTGAGGTGGATGCATACTAGATAAATTTAGATATGTATTTTTATCAGCGATTTTCACATATACCTGTGTGTCATTTTTAACATCAGATATTTGAGTCAAATCAGTGTCTAAGAAACTAAAGGTAGTTTCAAATACAGTACTTTTAAATTTTAGAAACATTGTAGTAGAACTCAAATAATTGATTAAAGTAATTACATCATTATCAATATTTATCCATAAACTAAATATGTCATTACAAAATATATGATAAAATAATAAACTAGATGCAAAACAGTTTCCTTCATTAAAAATAAAATTATTTTCCCAAGTAGACAAAACAAAACTTACATGTGTTGGACATCGGGGTACCCATGGCTACACCACAGTTTTTAAGTAATATGTATACTGGAAAAGAAATATATTGTTGGCTAAAACAAGAAGCAATTCACATACCTTGTCAATACTGGCATTAGTCATCTGAAAATAAACAGATAAAAATTCTCTAAAATTTCCTACACCCATATCATTAGGTATGACAGTGAACAAAGACTTCATATCTAATGTAACAAAGATATATGAATCAATGTTAACAGACGAATACCACAATAAAAAATTATGACAGTGTGTTGAATCTCAAGAACAAATAACCATAAACAGAACACACAGAGAGCTAGAACATGATAAGTATATCTATTTAAATAAACACTAATAGAAAGCAGTAGATAGATTGTTAAGGACTTTCATTCCAACCGTAAGGAACTTCAGCAGAACCTGCAGATAAATGCAAGAAAACATATTTAAATTTTTAAAAACAATGATTTAATCACAGTTCCACCTACAGAAACTTTAACCAATAAAAAGAGGCAGTCAAAAGTCACTTTAAAATTACATACAAAAATGTGTATATGAAAAATAAAATGAAACATGTACTTGTAACACCATCAATATATATATATATATATATATGAAAGATGATAAATGTGTAAATAAAAGATATGCTAAAAAATTACTCCTACATTTTACCAGCTTTTAGTGCTAAAACATAAGGACAATTTTATCATTCTGCCCAAGAGGCTGTGTTGAATTCAATCTAATCTGCCAAAAGAATTTGGGGGATTTCAATTTAGCTCCCCCACAATCCATCCCAGGATGGTGTTGTGGCAGATCGAATGGTTGGTGAAAGTGGAATTGGATCACTGCCGGCAAAGATGAGGTTGGTGGAGTGGATGATGGATGGAAACGGGGTCTATATTATATTAGCAAAAATCCTGTTAAGTGAGTATGAAAACACCGACACGTATTGCACGAACCGCGAATATGCCGAATGCACTAAACCACGAAATTCAAAAAATAGAATCCCCATAGTCTACAAACTCCACCTCCCACTACATACTGCCTGCCCAAAAAAAATAAATAAACCACATATATGCACTAACCGAAACCCTACATCTTACCCTAAAGTAAAGCACCAAAACCCTACTTCTAACCCTACACTAAACCTTACATACATTACTATCTATACACTTACCTTAACCTGCACCCTAATCCTAAGGTCCATAACTATCTCACACTTACCCTACAGAGATATACCAAAACAAAATAAATAATCCACACACATACATTTAACAAAACAATAATTCTAACCCTACACTTAACCTTACATACATTACCTATCTATGCACTTACCTTAACCTGCACCCTAACCCTAAGGTCTGTAACTATCGCACACTTACCTTACGGAGCTATACCGCAGACAGGCCAACCATGACACTTCGACATTTTGAATTTCGTGGTTTTGGACATTCGGCCTTTCCGTGGTTCGCGCAATATGTGTCACTCTTTTCGTATTCATGTAAAAGGATGTTCAAGCATCTAAATGGAACCCATGGAAACTGTGATCATGAAGTCTGTGGTCATTGGCCTGGAAGAGGCTGGATGATGGTGACTGGCGTCAGCTTGGATGTGTGCTGATCCAGACTTTGAATGTCTGTTTTATTGTATTGTTGATACTGACTGGTCTTACCAG
This sequence comes from Protopterus annectens, assembly GCF_019279795.1. Lineage (NCBI taxonomy): Eukaryota > Metazoa > Chordata > Ceratodontiformes > Protopteridae > Protopterus > Protopterus annectens. The sequence goes on along the minus strand of NC_056739.1, from coordinate 1,785,551,824 downwards.
TGTGGAGATGAAGTTTCAGTTGCTGGAACTCTGTATTATATGTGTGCATCTGCTTATGTGAGATATGTGCTGTGTTTTATATGTGTTTATCTGTTTATGTGATTTTTGTGCTGTGTTCTTGCTGAAATGGCTTTAATGAGCTAGAAGGAAAGTAATTTCATTCAGCTGTTCATTTTTTGGTTGTACAGTCTGAATGACAATAAAGTTTTGCCTTGTTTTGCTTTTCTTACTGGATAAAGAATTTTATCCAGTATAAAACAATAAGAATTTTTTACCACCCTTACATTGAGTGGAGTGTGTGTATATAGCATTACTTCAGTTTTGCTTCTTTATTGAATAATAAAGCTCATAAATTCTAATTCTCAATGTTTTTTTCTGTTTTACCTGTATAGAGTCACAGGTAAAACAAGTATCAAAATAGACCACACCATAATATCCCATTGTTAGTTAAAATTATGGGGTGGAATACAATGGATGTGTTGGTTCCATCATTAATGTACCTACATTGTACACAAGCTCTGCATTTAGCCATTCCATCCCAGGGATTCAGTACACTGTGTAGGCTACACTAAAAGCTTACACATAGTTTATATGTTAGCGAGATGAGCAACACAGCTAATCGCATATTGATATTATTCATTGCACTTACATAAATACAAGCACAGTTTCATGGATAGCAACAGTGTCACTAGCCAAAAAAGCACGTAGAGCATCATGAGCACAGAAAGAAGATGCATTTATGTTTGCTTATGGGCAAACTTAACAAAATTATGTAAACAGCCAAAATGGCAACCAGGGCTGGAAATGCTGCAATACTAGTAGTAATTACAAAGTAAAGAAAAGTGTGCTCATTGCAATGCACACTAAAAAATATTTGAAGAATGAAATATTGGGGGGGGGGTTAACAAGAAAGGGTAAATGCAAGGAAACATACACTGGGCAGGGAAAGTGTGCTAATGAAAATGGGTAAAGACATGAATGTTAGGATTGAAAAAATAGGAAGAGGGCATGGTAAATATGGCAATGTCCCAAAATATAAGTCAATGTATGTTCACTTCCAGCACAAGTCAATAACATAACATTAAGCATGTGTAGATAGCACAGTGCATACTTCTGTTTACATCTCCTGAACAAGTATGTTATGATATAAACTCACATGATGGCATATATCTGATGGTCACACAAGGTTAAATGTCAATGGAAGTGAATGGTTGTGTTATAAACATCACTGACATGCTCACCGGAGAGGACATTTAGCAAGGGTGATATATAAATTAGTTGTATGTGCATACTCTGAAGATCTGCAAAATCACTTGCTTAAATATGTCTGACATGTCACCATAACTCTCAGCCAATCAGGGACACATAGCAACATACTTCTGAACAAATGCAGACAGAGACAGGCACAATCAGGGACACGTTTACAACATTACAACCATTAATCTGTGGCATTGGCAGAATGTGCGAGTGTAACTTATTCTTATTATACATGTTTCTCAGGAACAGGCGTCTTCAACTGTAATGATTGTCAGTATTATATAAGTGGAATTCACCACCCCTACCCCAAAAATGACTAATTTTTGGAGGTTTTAAATAGACAGTGTTAAAAGTGGAATTGAAATCAAGGAAAACCATGGCTAGTTGATAGGTTTGCATGACACATAAGCTACAATCACCATCTGCAAGAATCAAACCCACGCCATCAATGTCATCACTGAGCTGTGTATTTACTGGGTGCAACACAGAAAGACATATCACACAAGCATCTAGTGGAACACCTTGAATGGAATTCTGCACTGTCAAATCCTATTGGGTATACATACCAAAGTATTACTCTGTATGGCCTACCAAATGTGTGGGAGCTCACTGTGCCAAATGAGATACACTTGACTAAGCATCCCTGGCTGACATAGGTATCGTCCACATGAATAACAACACATAGAAACACCACACTATTATGAGTGGATTCCCTACACAAAGCTGAGAATTACGTGCCTCTGACATGCGCAGTACCAATGGATATTGTCTGAAGCATCTGCAGTTGATATGTGAATTAAGAATTGAAACATTTTAATGAATGGTACAGCAGTATGTGATAATGATGACAATGCATCAACTATGCCCATGTGCACAGAAAGTACAGCAGTGCAAAGTCATGTGTCAATGACTAAGGAAGTTGTCACTGTAATAATGTACACATACCAAACAATACATAGAGCAGCCTCTGTAAGCTCATGTCAAACCTCAAGACATGTGCCACGTGATCACTATCTCCCTTAACTTGCCAGTCAAAATGTTATACTGCTATGAAATGCTGACATATATTCATGTGTGTTTATACAAACTATCAAATGGTGATACTCATATGATGTAGTGGTACATTGGTGATGCAATACTCTTACACTAACTGTACCTAGACTACAACTGCACTTCATAGGTTCATAGATTCACAAGTTCATTGGAGGGCACTTGGCTAACAGCCCAAGAGCCCATACAAGCCTAGCCAGCTTTTACCCGAGTTAAACAATTTTCAAGAGGTAGGTCAATGAAGTTCACAGAGGTATGAGCCTATGCTATGGTATGTAATACCAACTGCCTCTGTCCATGAGGGACATGGCCACCACCCCAGGAGTAAATTTACAATTACATATCTATTGATCTAGGTTGTGCTTGAAGAGGGTTAAGGAAGGGCTTTGCTTAATGTGAATGGGAAGCTTGTTACAGAGAAGAGGTAGTCTCTTTGAGATGCATTTTTCAGTCACACATGATTTATTTATGTCAGAGGCTATGTTGAGATTCTTGGAATGAGTGACCCTCAAAGTTTGATTTACAAATGTGTACACTTTTCATAAAGGCCAGACTGGACACTGCCTTGTAGGCCAGAGACAGATTGCCCTTAACAGTCTGTGGAAGACAAAATACAGTGATAGGGCTTTCAGTCTTTCCACATTGGGCATGCTTTTTATAACCTGCATCTTTCTGGTGAGAACATTTTGGGTTTGCTCCAGTTGTTGTAGATGTTTGGTGAGGTACACACAAAACATTGCAAGGTACTCAATTACTGGTGAGATGAGGGAAAAGTACAATGGAATTAAAACGTCCTTTGATCTGGATGCCATGCTCTTACTTATGAGTTGTGCCACGTAAAAGGGCTTTATCACTACTATAAACACAGGGTGGTCAAAGTTCAGATTAGTATCAACCTGAGTACCCAGATCCCATACCACTGGATCTACTCTTGGGGGTGCTGTCTATATTGTAATTAGGTGGGGTATTTGCTTTCCAAAAAGGTGTAATTATGATCTTTTTCCTTGCATTTAGTTTTCACTCCATGGCTCTGGCAACAATCATTTGTGTGCATTAATCTTTCTGCAGTATATCAGTATCATTTGTGGATTCAGTGATTGCCTCCAGTTTGCAGTTAGCCACAAGCATAGTCAGACAATGACTGTCGATGTTTGCATTGATTTCTGAGAAATAAATATCAAACAGGAAAGGGCATTGTACAGAAACCTGTGGTAAGCTTCTGGTGACTGCCCTCTTACTAGAGGTGAATTCAACCACTTTGACAGTATATGTCTTGTTAGTGAGCCATTTGACTACACATCTTGTGATGTAGGGGTTTATGTCCAGTTGAGAAAGTTTCTCTATAATACCTGAGTGGGGAATTGTGTCAGACACCTTGGCCAGGACAAGTTAGGTGGAATGCATAGTCTTTCCTTCATCCATGGCATTGCTGACCATCTATAAAAGTCAACCAGATTTAACAGACATAATCTACCCTTAATGAATCCAAACTGTGTTGGTTCTAGAGTCAAGAGATTATCTATGTCCTTGCTGATAAGGCCCATGATAATTATTTTCATGACCTTACTGATGAGGCTATTCAGGCTTGTGTGTCTATAATTTCAAGGGTATGTTAACTTGTCTGGAGGCTGTGGTGAAATATGGATCCAAGTGAGTCTGCAGGGTCAGGCTTAAACTTATTTAAAAGGCAACCTGGGATGTTGTCAGGGCCCATTTATGCCACATTTCTAGCCTTAGAGAGGGCAACGATGACCTGTATCTTGAGATAACACTTTGAGGAATGGTGGCAGGTATACTTTGGGTGATGACTGGTGGGGACAGAGGGTTGAAGTTTGATCCAAATCTGTCAACTAGCATGTTGTCTATTTCTTCGGGGAGAGTATGGGTGGTGCCATCCACAATCAGCTCTGTACAAAGCTGGGTATACCCCTTTAGATTTCAGACATAGTTGCAGGACAGTGGAACTATTAACATAGTTGTAGAATTCAACCTATTTCATGTCATTGAATCAGTTGTACATCATATACCTATATGTTTATCAGGAAAAATGTATGGGTGAGGGCCCTAACACCATATATAGCCACATTACAACTGAGGTGGATGAGGTTCATGCACAGTTAATGACACAAATGCTGACAGTCCCACAATGCTGCTGTGGAACACTTCAAAAAATCTTTGTGAATGGCAAAACAATGAATACAATGAATTTCCCAAGGGTGCAAGTGAATTTAAACATGTCATATGTTTGTATATATAACATTACAACATGTGGATGAACCCAGGCATATGTTCCCATGTAATCAGCATAACATAATATTGCTGTATGTCAGATGACATTTCCGTATGCTAGGTATACACATGCACACCAGTGCCATACTGCAGCTGTCACTGTGATGGTTGAATGAGAATTATGTAGAGTGTTGATACACTCGACTAAAAGAAGACATGGCTTAGTAAGGAAACAATATACATAATATCATCTCACAAAAACAGTCCACAGAGGCATATTACTACAACTGCCATGGAAGGAACATGTAACCAAATACCAGCAGCAACCATCAATACAGTAGCTTAAAATCACAGACTGGACTACACTGCTGTGGGAATACAGTACAGCCACACCTCTACATAGCATATGTAGATTACAGCAACATTGATATGTGCAATGTTCAGAGGGTTGTAAGCCATTACTAGCTAATGGTCAAGAGCACATAGAATCCTCGCCATTATTATACCATTTAAACTAAAATTGCTATATATATGTGATGGAAGATAGTAGGTGTGAGGATATTAGATATTATCTGTATTAGCATTGAAGTTTTTTTAAGTAATTGTAAATTACCTTGTGTTACATATGCCAGCATGACTAGCTATAATTTTGTAAATAAGTTTATGTTTTTTGATTATCACTCCGATTTATGCACAATGGTTGAATGTCAAACAGTGTTCTTTTGGATGACCAAATGTACATGTCTTTTGGAAAGAGAATTCTGAATGTATGTTTTGGCAGGGTCAGCTGACCTATATGTGATGTCATTGTAATGCCATTGTGTGCCACAGATGAGAGAATAGAATCTTCACTGCAGCTGTCTGTTTACTTTTCAAAGTCTGATATGAGAGAGTAGAACTCTCATAGCAGCTCCAATTACTTTAAAAAATCTGCTATAAAAACAGGTTCTGAGTCAGTTGTTCAGTTTTTCATTCCATTGTTTCCATTGCTGTTCAGCAGTAGTTTTCATTCAGTTGTTTCCAGGAGAGTAGTTGTTCCAGTCACTAAGGACAGACAACAGCCTGAAGTTTGGACATAATTCCTCATCAAGCCTTGCAGAAGTAAGAGTATAATCTTGCCTTGCTAAATTATTTAGATTAGGTAGGGACAGTTAATCTTCAGATAGTCAGGGAAGTATAGTTAGATATTTAGAGGTTTTCTAGAATCAATGTGAGATCTATCCTAAAGTATTATTTAAATATTCCCTGTGTGTGTGAAACTGTTTAATGGAATTGGTTATTCAGTATTTACATGTTTTAAATCCTTTTATTTATTATTAAATGTTTTACTAAAACTCATTGTGGTTGGTTATTTAGTTAATATTTTTGATAGCTTGAGAGTGTTTATGCTTATTGTGATAACACAAGAGCCAATCTGAAAAGTCTTACTGCTTGGGATAAATGCTACCATTTGTTTCAATATCTATTTTACCCAATATAATTGAACACCCTTTTTGAAGGTTATTGTGATAATTGACTCTTGGCAGCTATTACCTTTTAATTTGGGAAAAGAAACACAGCAAATAAATATGTGCCAGTCTTTCCCAAGAGTGTGTGTATATGTGAATATCAGACACTTAAGAGTGAATGTATCAGATATCTAGAACTGGGATACAGTGTTCTGCACTGGTTTTGTGGAGACTCATTTTGGGACCTGGAGTGAAGCATATAGTCCAGTCCCAGGTTTTGGAACCTGTTCCTGGTGTACTTTTAGGGGAAATTGTGTATTTATACCTCTGATTTTAGAGACACTCTCTTAATGGAGACAGTGATGAGGATTGAGACTCCTTAGTTACTGGCCCAGAATAATGAGGGCTCGTCACAACATTTGCATGTGTGTATATGTGCATGTGTTTGCTTTTATTACAGCCTGCATCGTTCCATATGTGACAAGTGTACTCCTATGACAGAATAGCAGTTTGACATCTAGTAAGTCTGGAGATGGCTTGCACAGGGTACTGTAGGGGCTCTCCTTCATGATGTCTGCATGCACCTTTGAGATGATGACATCCTCAGTGTTCCACAGAATGTTATATGTACAGAGGGAACAAGGGGCATTGGATTCTTGTGGCTATGTAAAATGTTCTACTGAATGTGAGTTAATGAAAAGAGATTCCAAATGTCATATAATGACCATAATATACCACCAAGTTGGTCAAGGTTAAGACTTGAACACAACACCTATATAACTACTCAAATTGGTTTCTGTACAATGCAAGACTAGCACCACCACAGATGTCTGATGTTACCAGTGTCAGCATGCACTTTATAGAGGATGACATCATCATTATCTGCTGAGAAGATGATGCTTGGGAGGTGTGTCTGACAGAGATGTGGACTCATACCCCGATGTAAAATTGTTTCCACACTGATAGTTGAAGAAACATACACAATCAAGCTGAATCCTGTGAGATTACAATCCTTACCTATCTATTTCCACAAGCTTGAGAACACAGTACTTAATGTTTATGCCAACACAGACATCTGAGTTTAATGCTGTCAGAGTACACTTTATAGTGGATGACAGTGTATGCTGAGAAGATGATGTTGGAAGATTGTGTGATATAGATGTGGACTTATATCTCAATATAAAATCACCCACTCTGTAGTTCAATGATCATACACACATTCAGTTTGACTGTAAGAGATTAGAACCACTACCTATCTAGAAACACAATCTAGAGTACTCAGTACTTATCATTAACACCATGGCACAAGGCTGACTTTGATTTTCTCAGTGTGCACTTTATCGGGAATTATATCATTAGTGTATGCTGAGAAGATGATGTTGGAGGATTGTGTTATATAGATACAGACTCGCATATCCTGATAAAAAATTGCCTCCAGACTGATATTTCGATGATTAAACACCTATTCAAGTGTACTGCTGTGAGATTAGAACCCCTTCCTATTAAGCTAACACAAGCTAGAGAACACAGTATTTAATGCTAGTACCATGGCACAGGTCTGATTTTAATATTATCAGAGTGCACTATACAGGGGATGACTTCATCAGTGCATGCTGAGAATATAAATTTGGAGGACTGTGTGATACAGATGTGGACTCACACCCCAATCTAAAACTGTTTCTTGAGTGATAGTTAAATGATCCCACACACATGCAATTGGACTGGTGGGAGATCAGAACCCCTATATATCGAATTAGCACAAACTATGGAACACAGTACATATTGCTAGCACCACTACACAAACCTGATTTGAATACTTTCAGACTGCACTTTTTTATAGAAGATGACATAATCATTGTATGCTGAGAAGATTATGTGTGGGAGGGCTGTATGAAATTGCTGTGGGGTACTGTATGAGTGTAAATGTATTTTCTGAATAGTGCTTGAAAGAGGGCAGCAAGACCTGGAGTAAAGTACTTCTTACTACACACACACATAAAATGATTGTCATGAGATTTAATTCCCTACCTAACTAATTATACAAACTACAGAACAGAGCACTTAATGTTACAGAACAGAGCACTTAATGCTACCACCACAGCACAAATCTGACATCAGCAGTGTCAGAGTACACTTTATAGAGGATGACATCATCAGTACATGATGAGAAGATGATGTGAGTGGGCTGTATGAAATTGCTGTGGAGTTATGTACCTGTATAAAAGTATATTTTGAATTATACTTGAAAGACGACAGCAGGAACTTCTTCTGACTACACACATAGGATGACTGGAAGGAGATTTAGTCCTCTATCTAACTAATTAGGTAAGCTAGAGAACATAGTATTTAACACTAGCACCATGGCACCAGTCTGCCAGTCACTCTGTCAGAGTGGAATTTGTGAATGATTACACCATCAGTTTATGGTGAAAAGCTGATAGTGTGAAGGCTGTATGAAATTGCTGTGGAGTCATGTAGCAGTGTAAAAGTATTTACTGAATGATACTTGAGTGAAGGAAGCAGGAGCTGGAGTCAAGCTCTTCTGACTCTGCAGACACACACACACGCACACACGCACACACGCACACACGCACACACACACACACACACACACACACACACACACACACACACACACACACACACACACACACACTCATGTTGACTGTTGTGTGATTTGACCCCCTACCTAACTAGGTTACACAAGCTGGAGAACAGAGTACTTAACATTCACACTATCACAGATGTCTGATTTTATCTTTGTTACTGTGCTTTTTATAGAGGATGATCATCATAGTGTTGCAGGTAACATGCTGTTATGAGACTTGTGTGCAAAGGCAGAATTTGGGATATGAATGTGTGTTTTGCAAATTGCAAAAATAAAAATTAAAATGCATCTGGGTAACCTGTTTACAAGAAAGTGCCATGAATGCATCTGACAGAACTTAGCCTTACACTTTTGAAACAGTCGTACTGCTAGGGTGGAGGTATGCTTCTTCATACTCAGATAAAGTGATGTCCACATTAATAAAATTTAAGGACAAAATCAATGTGATATGATCATGAATGACCAATGTCCAGTGTCAGTATAAAGCCATAATGAATATAACAATGCAGTTATTGTCCTTTACTTCTGTATTTTGCTTGACAATGGCTCATGTACTGATATATCATTTCCAAGTGCATTGCTGCAGGCACGTACAAATCTCAGAAAGTTATGTGTTCAGTCAAGCATATATGCCCCAGACCTTATCTTGTGTTTATGAATGCCTTGCCATTAATGGAAAATAACAGCCCTGTAACCAGATTAAGCCATGCTAAATACTTCTATATATAGCACATCACCAAGAAACTAATTTGCATGGATGATAGGTAAGTGTTAGTGCATGTGTGGTTCACATTTCATGAATTTAACTTGAACTTGTGAAATAGTGTGCAACATATGTTATGGGAGAAATTGCTAACAAATACCATGATGCTCAGGGTGCACTTTGTATGTGAAGTGTTGTGGCCAACATTTTATTTCATTAATAAGTGTTGCATTGCCTTTCCCGTTTGCAATACATTAAGTGGTGAGCAAACACAGTTCTTTGATTAAGGTAAAAAGTGTAACATAATTTTGTTTGCCTTCTTTTGTGCAAACAGGCTCAGCAGCAAGGCATGGCAGTACTTACTGTGGAAAATGCACTTCCTCTATATCTTTCTCTGTAGAATAGTGTGTAAGAGCACTGAGCTCCTGATTTGTGCACAGGTGAGCCAAGGTTATTTTTTTTACAAATGGTGTCAGGATGGTATTAGCTAAGTAAATGTGCTCAGGACTGCAAATGTGGCTGTCAATGACAACACTAAAGTGTGTGTCTTCCCCGAATTTTATCAGTAATACCTACCTCAGTACAGTTGTACAGCTATTAGCTGTTTTGCATGTCTCACTGCAAATCAAAAGTACAGCTTTCTAAAAATGACAAGGGGTTGCGCATCTTGTTAAATGATTATTATGATTTAGCAGATATGCTAACTATTTGTTTATGGCCGGATATTCTGAAAAGTTTGTAAGTATGTTTCTTCACTATAAGAACAATTTCCACAGCATGTTAAATGAACATTTCATCCATCACCACCAGAACATGACACAGAGAATCATACAACAGATCTTTAAACATTGCACACTACAGGAGTACTGATAATCTATTTAATCAAGGTAACATGTTTGTATTATCCAACAGCAGAGTTGTGTCAGTATGCAGAAATCAGAACATACCCTGTACAACCACAGATTCATAGGAGATTACTAGGCTAGTGGCCCTACAGCCTTTACAAGCCTAGACTTGTTAATCCTAACTATTCCCATTTGTTCTTTTTGGTTAGTTTGCAGAGCAAATTTATGAACAAAGTGGGTTTGTGAGTAACACTGGCTATCCCTGTCCATGAGGGACATGAGTGCCACCCCAGGAGTGAATTTGCAGTTTCCCATTCAGTTATCTGGGTTGCATTTGAATAGGGTAAGTGAGGAGCTCTGTTTTATAAGAATCAGAAGTCTATTCCAGAAAAGCAGCAGTCTCTGGAAGACATAACTGTCTCTCCAGCATGTTCTGTTAATGTCACAAGTTAGGTTGAGATCCTTAGAGCCAGTGACTCTTGTGCTATTTGACTTGCGGATGTGCAAAATTTCCATTAAGGCAGGGGATGGAAATTGTCCTATAGTCCAGGCACAAGTCACCTCTCATCAGCCTGTAAAGTGACAGGGCTTTCAGCTTGTCCATGTAGGTCATGGTTTGGAGACCCTGTTTTTCCTTAGTGAGAAACCTCTGAGGTCCCTCCAGCTGCTGCAGGTGTCTGGTGAGGTACATACAAAAGGGTGCATTATACTCTATTAGTGGTCTGATGAAGATCAAGTACAGTGGAGTTATAACATCCCTTGACCTGGATGATGTGCCCTTGCTTACAAGGTGTGCTAATTAGAATGATTTCCTTACCACTGTGGAAACTTGGTGATCAAAGTTCAGATTACTATCAACATGTATTCCTGAGTCTCGCACAATTGGGTTGGAACTCAGGGGGCTGTTGTCAATATAGTAATTTGTAGGTAATTCTGTTTTGCCAAAGGGAATAACGATGCATTTTTTTGCATTTAGTTTTACCCCATGGCTTTGGCACCAATTATTTGTTTGTGTTAGCCCTTCTTGTAATATGTTGACATCACTGGGGTCTTAATGATTGCTCCTATTTTGCAATCATCAATGAACTTGGTGAGCCAAAGACTGTCTACTTTGGCCTGACTTCTGAGAAATAGATGCCAGACAGTAAGGAGCCCAGTACAAAGGCCCATGATACTCCACTGGCAATGGGTCTACTGGTGGAGGTTGAATCACCAATTTTGACAGAGTGTGTTCTGTCAGTGAGCCAGTTGGCTGCCCATCTAGTAATGTAAGGGTTGATTCCTATCTGGGAGGGTTTTGCAATGCTGTCAGAGTGGGGAATTATGTCAAAAGCCTTGGCAAGGTTGAGATAGGCTGTATGCACTATCTTAACTTCTTCCATGGCTTTGTTGACATTCTCAAAGAAGTCTACCAGGTTTAATAAGCATGATCTACCCTTAACAAAGCCAAACTGGCTTGAGTCCACTGTTTGGAGGTTACCTATGTCCTTGTTGGTAAGGTCCATGATAATTATTTCCATGGCCTTGCAGATGAGTCTGGTTAGACTTATGGATCTGTAGTTCCCAGGGTCAGTTGATGGCCTCCCTTTGTGCAGGGAGATTACTTTTGCTGTTCTCCATTCTGCAGGAACATAGCCTGTTCACAAGCTAGGATTAAAGAGAATGCCAAGTAAGTCCACTAGTTCTTGTTTCAGATTGTTTAGTAAGCAAGCTGGGATGTTATCTGGTCCCAATGAGGCCATGTTTTTGGCCTTGGTGAGTGCAGATATCACCTCTTCTCTAGAGATACTAGGCAGGGGGCTGGTGTCAAGTATGCTTTGGGATGAATCTGTTAGCTAGCAAGTTGCCAATATCTTCTGGGGTAGTATGATTGATCACTGGGCATTCCCTTTTAGACTTTAGTTGTAGTTAACAAATGCCTTATGATTATCCTTGGCTAGGGATGTGGTTTTAATTTAGTAAATTGTTTTAGAAGACTTTACAAAATTTTGGATTTTCTTGTTTAGTCTTAGGAGGGGATTTTTCCCTGCAGAGTGATATCCCACTTGCTTTTGGACAACAGTTTCTTCCTCTTGTTATACAATATGTTTATACTGAGTGACATAAGGGTAAAGAAGAGTTAGGAGAGGGACACCACACTTATGACAAGCAGAACAATGCTGGATAAATATGTGATAGTTGTGATGATGGATGTGACATCAAATACTCATTTTGTCCAGTATTCAATATATCTCCATGAGAACTGATAAGTCCAGCAAATGTTAAGATGGGGGTGATTAAACATATCATGCACAAATAACATCACATTAAGAAATGATGTCAGATGCATCTGGAATCAAACCGTTGATGCTATTGGCAAAAAAAAAGTCTTCAGTCAAGTGTGTTGATTTTCTTATGTGTGTTAAGAAGACATTGAGGCTTGGGTGTTCATTTAAATAGTTTATTGTATATTAATACATCAGGACAGATGGCAGGAACATTGAACTTACATGAACTATCTAACTACAAAACCAACTATCCAGAACCAGTTGGTTTAGCACAACAAGAGCCAGAAAGAGATTATGGTACTAGTCTCCTTTTGGATTTTACTAGTAATTCAAGAAATGTCATGGAAATTATAAAAAAAAAAAAAAACATTGGCAGGTGTTAACTAATGAAACTATCAGAGAAATAGTAGGGGAATACCCTAACATTAAATATAAAAACTGTAAACCCCTTATGAGGAAGTTGTGTTATCCGAAAACAATTCAGAAATAACAATAGCTGAGTATAATCAACATGTATTTAGTACAAGTCCCTGTGAACGTTGTAATTATTGCAGTTTTATACAAACAGGAGGAGTGTTTATACATCCAGACACAGGGGGGTGACATTTCTTTAAGCTAATAGCAGATTGTGGCACCAGTCACATAGTGCACCTACCAAGCTGCCAAATATGCAGTAAATTTGATGTAGGAAAAACAGACTGAGATCTGCGTAGCAGAATACACGAACATGTTTACAATATTAGGATTGGAACAGCAAATAATGCTTTAGTTAAGCATGTTGGAGACGCTAATGAATCATACTGCTTTAAATTCATGGTAGTGAATAAAACAAAAGTCACTATAAGGCAAGGGAACATAAGAAATAAAACATCAGAATGGAATATTAAGTTACAAGCAACTGAAAGCAGTGGTCTCAGTGACAGGATTCCTATCAAACCCCATCTGAAAGCAAGAAGACATCGGTAAGGTTTTGATTTTTTATGAACTAAATGTGAACAATGTTTTTTGCTAGGCATTAAAATAATGTTCTGGTATGTGTTTTGTGATAGACTAGTTTTTTTGGCACCAAGTTCAAATTAATTGAGTTGAATTGTTGTCTTTTTAATGAGCTAAGTATAAAATAAGTGTTTTAGAACTGTTAAATAGGTCTGATGAAGCAACAAGGATTGTTGTATAAGCACTTACCATTTTTATTATTTTTATATGAAATAAAGATATATGTTTTAACCACTTTTATTGTAATTTTCATTACTGAATAGTGCATGTTCAGCCATGCATTTACTCCATTTGCTTTCGAATTTTTTACAAACTATCTAACTAATTGACTGACTACATACTTGCTTGCTCTCACTTCGGCTACTCACTCAAAATGGCACTGTTGCTTGCACATGCTCAGTACTTACATGTATGTGCTGAGTCACTGGAAAGCTTTTTAGAGGTATATCACACACACTGATCTACATCCTCCCTCTTTAGTGAGCTGTCTCATATAAACAACTATATTTCAATAGGTTATGAAATGCTTATCACAGTAAGGCTTTGAAAGAAATTGTCTGCATTACTGTAGCAGTGTCCCCAGGTCAATAAGAAATCAGCTGAGTGATGTTGTAGTCCCTGTTCTCACAGCATAGAAAATCACTGCCAGTGCATTTTCTGTTTTTATCACAGATGGTGTGTTGACCTTTGTATTTTGCCCAATGTATGAGAGATTGGGGGATAGTAAAGGCTCTTAAAGAGTGCATGTTGTGTCTGGGAAAATGTAGTGTAGCATATAGCAAGGACTCTGAGGTTTATTGTAGTCTCTTACACAGTAACTGCCCAATTGCAGGGATGCACTCATCACAAGATGTCTTAGTATGGAAATGGATTTAAAAAAAAACGACCGCTGAAGAATGCTGGCCCGTTACTAACAACAATACAAAATCTTTATTACACAAGTCCATTAAAAACCTCTTAATCTCTTTAGTTCATATATCTGAGGAAGTTTATTTATATTATATGAAGAAAAGTGCTTATGTGTTTTTTTAATGAACTTGTTTAATGAAGATTTCATATTGATGTGGTAACGGCATTCTTCAGCAATTGTTTTTCCCTTTTATTAGTTTGTGCTGACAAATGTTTGGTTTTAGTCATTTAGTGTGGAAATGGAGAGCAGTTTTTAACCATGCAGTGCTGTATTTTCTGTTGACTGGGAGGCTGTTATAATGGTTAAGGTGTATGATCCGCATTCCAGAGTTTGATTCCTCACATAGGATAATTGGTTAAGCTTTAATCACCTTCTTAGAGACGATCTCTGCTTGACCTACAAAGCTATGTCTAACCCAGAGCTGCTAGATATGCTTCACCTAAAGAAATCTCAATCCCTCCATGCCACATGCTCCAGGGACCTTAATCTTATTACCACAATAAACAGAACATGCTGGAAGGACATATTCCTAACCCAGAGACTTCCCATACTCTGGAACAAACTTCCCATTCACGTCAAACAGAGCACTTCACTGGCCCTCTTTAAGAAAAACCTTGACGAGTGGGTGGGCAACAGAAAGTTCACCCTGGGGATCACTTCAGTGGCCTTGCTTGACAGGGGCACTGGGAACTAACTTTGGGTGGCATGATGCCAAGGAATCTTCTTGGGCTAGGTGTATATAGGCTCCAGGGCCATTAGCCTAGTACACACCTATGAACCTATGAACATAAGGTTATATCTTTGGTTGTGAAACTGGCATCAGGCTTGCCATTAAAATGAAATCTGGTTGATGTGTTAACAGTGACTAGTGACTATAAGTGGAAGTTAGTCAGTTAAGTTTTCTTACATCTGCTGGGCCATCCAAGTGCATTAGTGCAACAAAATAAGTTAAAGAAGTATGGTACCAATTGCAGTGCTGTGCACGGTGCAGCAGAGCAGCAGAATCCATCCAGTCTGCCCAGCGTATGCACTCCCAGGAATCCCACCAGGACTCAGACCCACTGACCCAGGCCATGATGAGGAAATATATGTTCTTTGGTGGCTCAACCTCCTCTGGCTCCAGGCAAGTAAAACAGAATAAAGGAAACCACACCTTGGAGCTGCAACTGTATATATTTTCACAGAATCATCATGTCCAGATGTTTTACACATTTTTTGGTCTGCAGTCTGTTCTTCATAAAATTTTGGTTTTCTAGCAATGCAAATTGTTGGCAATTTTGGCAAAGTATTGAGAACTGTCGGGGGGGTGCTGCACCTATGCATTTTTCCCACTCTGGTATGAAGGTAGACATTAGTGAAGATGGTTTAATTTAACAGTCTGGTTCTTAGAGATGTTTGTATAGTGCTAAACAGATGACCAGAAAATAAAGAAGGCACTTGTTTAGCTACAGCCTTGTAGGAATCTGTCAAGTTCGTTCACGCTGGGGGGGGGCATGTTGGAATTTATAAGTGTTCATATGGAACGGACGACTAGACCTTTTTTAAACTTGAAAATGGTATAGTTGTGGAGTCTCAAATACAGCAGAGTTTTTAGTGCACTGGATATTGTTGACAAGACTGGCAAGAATGGCTGTTTTTGGACTTGCTGAAGCAATCATCTTGTAGCTTTTATCTGTGAAAGAGAGTGTGTTCATTAGTGCAAAGAAGGTTGCCTTGCTCAAGATAATTTGTTAACTCAGATGGCATATCATTTTGTAGGAATTTAGTGAGGGTTGTTAGCCTGGATAAATTAAAACAATAGGCAGAAGAGGGGAAATTTTGAGTTCAGGTATGGAAATGCTGCTAAAGTGAGATTTATGATGTTTTGTAAAAGTAGGGGACATAGATGTTGCATACATAGACATTTTAAGTATGGATGAGCCATCTGTTCTAGAACAACTATGAAGATAAGATGAACAGTTTGTAATAATTTGTTTACTGTGGATAAGCACAGAAGAGCACTGAAATGAAGTGCCAGTATTACTCAGTGGGACATTTAGAAGTTAGTTTGGGAGGTTTGTGTTCGCTGCACTTTTATACTGGTCTAAGCAAAGTGTGTTGCCATGGATAGCTCTGACATTTGATTATGTGGTGTTATTTGGTAGACAGAGGTAGAAGTCTTGATGTGGCTTTACTGGCATTAGTTGTTAGAAGTTTTAGTTGCTTTCACAGTAACTAAGGGAGTTTAGCATGCCAATAGTTTAGAACTTTTTGTTTTGATTATGAATTTTGAGCAGGCATTTCTGTAGAAGACGTGCTACCATTTCTGAAGCTGAATACTGAAGTTGATTACAGGCTTTGTAGTGATACAATGCTTTGTAGTCATACAATGCTTTGTATTCATATGATGAAGGGATCTATAGTGAAATCTAGATATTTATACTTTAAAACATTGCTGCTATTCTGTTTACAAGGATGTTAAAAAACTCTATTTTTGTCAAGCATGACTTGTATAAACGGGATTTGAAATAGATTCTATGAACCAGAACTTAAAGCTGTTAAACAAGGTCACATTACTATAGCATGTCTCAGGATGGCAATATTGTGGAAAAACAATTGTAAAATACAAGAAGCACTTGGAGTGATTTTGATACATTAAAATAGCTCAGAATGTAAAGATACACTGACAAATTATTTGTTCTTTACTTATTAAAATATGTA
This sequence comes from Protopterus annectens, assembly GCF_019279795.1. Lineage (NCBI taxonomy): Eukaryota > Metazoa > Chordata > Ceratodontiformes > Protopteridae > Protopterus > Protopterus annectens. The sequence continues at coordinate 1,785,534,811 of NC_056739.1, read as the reverse complement.
AATGATGTGTCACCTAGCTCCATGCAGCACTAATTCTTACACATTTTTCTAGTTATGCGGTCCTGCATCTGTCATGTGGTCTTTTCCCACCACCCAACTTTAAAAATGAATTTGAAGAAATTCTGTGGTAGAAATAATATAGAGTAACTGTCTGAATGATTTCCTAACTTAATGTTGTAGTGCTTGACACTTTGATGTGAGATTTTCTGGGATAGGAAGTCACACACTTGAGCATAACCTGGGACATTTACTGCTGTAGAGTAAGAACAATTTTATTACTCTACTGCATTTTTAGGAGTAGGTTGAAACAGTAGATAATATCCTAATATGAAGGGCCATAGATTTAAATGCATATATCTTCCACACATTCTATTTAAGCTTATATAGACAGAGACTTTAAAGATGCATATTGTCAGCACTGTACCATGTCACAGGACTGATAAATGTCTGAACAAATATTATATTTAATCAAATGATCAGACTGCATTGGTCACAACAGAGTATCAAGTTGAAGTGCAGAGAAAAGTGTGTTGCATGCATTGGCTACAGTTTTTAATGTGGCCATATTTTGGTTGTCTGTTCTTCATTTTGTGTTTTAAAGATGGTATCCCACAATTTCACTGGAGTAGGGGGGGGTTACACAATTATGTATGTAAATGTTATGTTAATCAGTACAGAGATTTGTACCTATTTTTCATGAGCTTTTGTCCAGAATTCTGTTCTTTCCAGGCTGAGAGGTATGACAGGGATTGCTGACAGAAAGTTCTCTGGAACAGGAATATTGTACAAGTCCCTTTGAGAACAAGAGTCTTTGTCACACTCTCCAATTTTCTGCAATATTGTTATCAAACACAAGTGGTGCAGGTCTGCAAAATCCTTCTGCCATGCCCACAGATTATAGTAAATACAATGCAAAATGACCCTTGTAATTATGTATGAAGATTCACACACACCAGGTACCTGTAATAATAATCAAATGCACAGTCAGCTCTTTGAAATACTGTACTCTATCAAATATGCTTTGAAATAACTTACTTTGTGAAACATTCTTTGAAATAACTTTACTCTGCAAAATAACTGCACTGTAATACTGCACACACTTGCAAACACTTTGCACACTGGATATTTTGAATAATTTTCGTTAATATGAAAATGTAGCACATTGCAAAAAAAAAGTCATTTCCCTTTTTTGTACATTTTATGCAATTAGGGCAGCCACGGTGGTGCAGCGGTTAACGTTGCCGCCTCACAGCAAGAGGTTCTCCGGTTTGATCCTCGGCTGGGGTGCCTTCTTTGCGGAGTCTGCATGCCATCCCTGTGGTCGCGTGGGTTTCCTCCAGGTGCTCCGGTTTCCTCCCACATCCCAAAGACATGCTGTAGGTGGATTGGACACTCTAAATTGGCCCTAGGTGTGAGTGCGTGCATGTGTGTGCCTTCTGTGGAAGGCTGGGCGCCGCAACTCGACACTGTAAAACTCCACTGCCAATCATGAGCGGACAGGTGATCCGCTGTGGCAACCCCTAACTGGGAAAAGCCGAAAGAAGAAGAAGTACATTTTATGCAATTCAGATATTGTGTCAGACATTTTTGTAATTATTTCAAATATTTTTATCAATATGTCTCAGAGTTGGAAATTTTGTTTAATAAGAAATTCATTTTAAGCATTCTGAGTGCTTTGTTTTATATGTATAGCAAAATAAATAATTTAAGCAATTTTTAGTACCTAGAATGCATTTCTGGCCTGTTTTTTGAGTCCTTTGAGCAGTAGGGATGATTTATTTCTGTATATTCCTCCAAATTTAACTGGTTGCCTCATGGCTGTAACTCTGAATCCCATTCTGACACCATGTCACTCTTCTTATGTGCATTAAGAAGATATTGAGGCTTGGGTGTTCATTTAAGTAGTTTATTGTATACAAATACATCAGGATGGATGGCAGGAACATTGAACTAAAACAAACTATCTAACAAACTTACTGACTACATACTTGCATGCTCTCACTCTGGCTGTTCACTCAAAATGGCACTGTTGCTTGCACATGCTCAGTGCTTACATGCATGTGCTGACTCACCGGAAAGCTTCTTAAAGGTATATCAAAGACACTGATCTACAAAATGTTTATGTCAACACTCCATATAGGAAGTTGCATTGTGTTATACTCTGTAGTCTAAAGAACTGTCAGAGTAAATGTTTCAAAGTACTGCCTTTACTCTGCTTTAACTTTGTGTTTCTTTAGTAAAGAACACTTAAGCAGCATTGCATGGAGATAACCAGACTACTATGGCTGATGTCAAAAACTCACCAGGTTTTGAAATAGGACATAAAGAGCCATTCACCACTGCTCAGTATTGGTGCAGGATGCCAAACTATGTGCAAATGCAGAGAACAAAATGTGAAGGCTTTGTAGGGCCATTTCTGGCCATGTGTGTGGTGTGTGCTTCTATTTTTTGACTGGATTAAAGTGTGATAATGGAGTTGATGGGAAAGTGGTGAAATGGGGGGCAATCAATGGAAAGAATAATGGGGAAGCAAGGAAGGAATTTGCAGGAAGGAATTAGGAAAGAACCATAGGTATCCACTTCTTCAATACTGTAATGTAAACATGTGTAGAAAATTGGATGAATTTGGGCTGCCACAACAACATTGATGGGTGATGACAAGCCAATTGGAACAAACCAATTATGCTGAGAACACACATATGTGAAGTGGAGAGCTATGTATGGGACAAACTTTTTGTGGGACAAGTGCCCATTTTTTTTTATTTCAAGAAGAGAAGAATGTTGGGAAAGGGACATAGGAATGTCAGGGTCAGGTAGGTGGCGTAGATGAGGAAGCAGGTGCAGACAAGCAGGAGAAACAAGACAGACAGAGAGATCATGATGTACACAAAAGATTGGGGGACCAACATGATTGGAGATAGGTAGGGGAAATCAGAGATATATGCCTGTCAAATATTGGAACAGTGCAAATCTAGTCCTGACCCTCAGAATTGTCATCCCTGTCCCCTTCCTTGGTTTCCTGTGACTGCTTGACATGGGAGTCTCTTTTCCATTTTGATGAGCAGCCTCTCCAGAAGGCTGATGTGGGTAACAATGCCAATTTCCATGACAACATGCATCATCCCTGGCAGCTCCTGGCAAGTGATGTAATCACTACCTCCACCAATACTCCCAGACAGTATCAATCATGTACCAGCAGCCAGGGAAATGTTACCTAATGTGACTAGGCCAGGTAGTGCAGTGGTTGTGGAGGCAGCAATGCCAGGCTGCATCTCAGAGGTGCTGGATGTTGGTGCAGTAGCCAGGGGAGTGTTGTCAGGCTGATCCACAGTGGTTGGCCTACCTCCCTATGCTGCAAAGAATTTGGTTTATTGGTAGATAAGTATGACACTCTACTGGTGTGTTTCCATTAAAGAGAGAAAGATTGATAATGGGTAGGGTGAGACAAAAAAGAAAAGAGGCAATTACAATCATTATATGTCACATTCATGGTTTATTACAATAAATATACTTTTATTATTATATTAGCTGTACAGCTTTCTAAATTCCCAACATGATTGTGAATTGTTACAAGGAATCCTAAAAATATGCAGATATTCAAAATATGCTTTTAAATACACTACAGATTAACTTAACATGGCATTAAAGCCAATATTGCTGCAATAAACATAAAAATATATATATTTGTTAAATGTAAATGTATTGATTACTTGTGAGAATTGAATCCACCTACGCGCCTAATACAGTTACCAAGAGCTACAGAACAAAGCATGCATGATTGTTTTTACAGTTAAAATTGTCATACTTAAGTTGCTACTAATCTATAGAATACCGATATGTGAAGTATAATGTTTGTAAATGTGAACTTTTTAATACACTTTGATTATAAATGTAAATTTGCCTATGTCACAAGTGATAATACAATAAAGGTGTTTAATATATATATATATATATATATATATATATATATATATATATATATATATATATATATACAATCATGTTCATATGTGCTGCATATATACCCCTTGCCTATCTAAGTATCTCCAGTCGCTCAGCATGTGCCTTCCTGTTCACTGAAATTTCCTGTCCAGCTGTAAAATAAAGGAAAGAAAAAGAGACATGAAAACATTATGCATACCAGTCTAGGCTATCTCTAGATATCCTTAAACATTTAAAGTTGCTTTATCTCTATACTTATACAACTGTAGTATGTAAGCAGTTCTAAACTCGTCCAGCCACTGGTCAAGTTGTACCTGCTTGCACTATTTCTGGTCACTGTATTTGTGCCTGCATTGCTCCCCAGTGTGTGGTATGCCAGTCACACTGGAGACAGCTTTGGCTAGGCTGTTCCAAGCCTCAGCCTTGTACTGAGGTCTGATATAGTTTCCCTGCAGCAGCCTATAGCTGTAGACCTTCACAAGGAATGCAACAAATATTTTTGACTATTCCACACCCAATCTCTGTGCCCTGAATTTTCAAATCATCTTTCCCATCTCCTGCTACATCTGCAAAGATCCTCCAACAACAGTATAAGTATTTCTCTGCCAATTCATGATATTGCATTTTACGACCAGTGTGCATGCATGTACAACCATGCCAACCATGCTTGGGCGATGTTAAGTGGAAAGAAACAGCAATGATAATTTGACATTTGACATTAATTTATGGCAAGTATCCTTCTACACCTGGTCACACTTTGTCCAATGGTCAACACTAAAATATTTACCCTGTAGCACACGTCCCTGAAGTACTGGGTGCCATAGATTGCACTCATGTACACATCAAGTAACCACCTGGTGAGCAGGGCAAAATCTACATTAGCCACAAGGGATACCACTCCATCAACTGCCAAATCATGTGCAATGCCCAAGGGATTATCTTGCTGGCAACCCTGGCAGTTATCACGGTTCCCATATCTGGCACACATCACAGCTGTATCAGATGTTTGCTAGGGGGGACTGCCCACATGGCCATTTACTAGAGAATGCTGGCTATGCCCTGGAACTGTAGATGAAACCCATCAGTAGTGCACACACCAGTGGAAGAATGCCATAATGAGGCACATGCTCAAATTAGAAACATTATAGAGCATGTGTTTGGGCTTCTGAAGTCACGGTTCCCATGCCTTGATATATCCAGTGGAGCCTTGCAGTATAATCCATGCACATGTACGCAAATATTCACAGTATGTGCTATGCTGCACAATCTTATACTGTGAAAGCAGCTGCAGCAGGACCAACCAGGGGAAAGGGCACATATCCTCCCACCAACACTAAGGTCACCACAGTCACAGTCACAGGAGGATTCAGAGGAGGAACCCCCAGCTGATGTACCTGTAGGCAGACATCAGCATGGTCAGTATGCCCTTGCTTTGGATAAGAGACCACATAGCACATTCACTGTCCACTTAAGGACCTAGGGACTAATGCCTTTCTCCTATTCACATGCATATATGAAAATTGATGTCAGGCAACTCACAGAGCCTGTCCCTATCCATGTATTGGCTGTGTACAGCTTGCATCAGACAGAGTCAGCCCTGAACTAAAGATGTGTCATCCACTGCATTTGCAAAGTAAGTCCTGAATATAGACTATATTCTTGAAGATTATTATTACATATCCTTGTATCTATTACCTTGGTACAGTATGCAAGTAAATAGTAGTGGATTTGTGCAGAAACTAATTTAATGTTACAGACACTTATTTTACTAATATGTCTCCATTTGTAATTGGTAGGCCTCAGCCATGAAACATTCACACAGTCATAGCTGTGTAGAATACTGGTAAAGCATTAATGAGAGAAGTTAGAAAGTGAGGCTATACATTGCAGTTTCTGACTTCATACTTCTTTGTTTCAGAACAGTAACTGTGCTTTGTTCTCCCACCAACCAAATCATGAGTGTATCCTTGTAACTGCCATAACAGTAACTCAGCTATGCTGCCCCCCAAACTCACAGTATATGCGTGTTTATGTCACAGTTAATATCCTCTTACATTTTAAGGACAATTATATAGAATTACTTGCACATATTGTATGTGTTAGGTAACTGATGAATTAACAACAAACACACACATGAGGCTGATATATATCTGTAACCATATGTACATAAATTAATATCCATCCAGTTGTTTCCCCAACACCAACCACAACAATCAGTATAACCCTGGGGTCTCCTAAACTTTACAACAGATAAATCAAACACAAAACAAGGTGTAATATATAATGTTGTGTGCTCCGTCATGGGTAGAACCATATAGTGGTGCTTACAGGCTTGCATTGCCAAACTCTATCAGTCAAATATACTCAATAAGGGGACTTGTGTTGTTACACAGCTAGGCTTCTAAACAGCATACTACTGTTAGGGTACAAGCCTCAGATGACACTACTGAGTGATAGATTCATAGGTTCATAGATTAGTACTAAGCTAACTGCCCTTGTGAGCCATTTTAAGCCTAGCCAATTATCCCTTGTGAGACTCAAACCCTGCACTTTGTGTTTGTAAGGCAAACACCTTAACCATTAGTCCACCCTCCCATGAAGTCTCAGATGTTAGCAATGCATCTCATGTTTGCACACTGCTTACCTATGTGCAAACAGGTAAAATAGGCAACCGCTCATATTTGTACACTTAGTGCAAGAAACATTGCATTTGTGCTATGCATAAATGTGCCTGTGCAGGCCTCATAAGCTGTTTATCACCACACAGCTTGCTCATGTCACCTACTATAAGTTCACCTACAGTCTTACATAAATCAGACTTGTGCCATGGCACTTGTGTTAAGTACTGTGCAGTTAGATGGGTAGCGGTTTGGATCTCACTACAGTAGTGTATGTGTGTGTGTGTGTGTGTGTGTGTGTGTGTGTGTGTGTGTGTGTGTGTGTGTCCATAAAGAACAGTGGAAGTGTGTATCCCAAACCAACTTCTCCAATGGCATGATTTTGCATTATTTTGGTGCTTGCACAAGCATTCATTTCAAGTAGGCCTCCTACCTCTTGTCCCCCACATGGCCTGCTGATGGCATCTACTATAAGACCACCTACAGTACTGTTAAAACCAGACTTGTGCTGTGGCATATGCATTATGTACTGTTGCTATGATTACTTATTTAAAGAACCGTGCTGCTTTTGACTCTGTTGCCTGTGTAATGTTATGAACACACAAATAGTCATTGCTGCTTTAATTCTGTTCCAGTTGTGTTGCCCACACTAGACATTGGATTTGCACTGCATGAATCCAGTTCAGTCTGCTTACTGATAATTAAACACCATGACACATGGTTTGTAAGAAAACACCCCTGTACCCTTGTGCCTGGAGTGTACAGTAGGACTATATATTGTAAGGTAACTGTTTCTGGTGTAATTTTGAGCTTTAACACTGTTTCATTGTCCTAGCTGCTCTGCTGTTGTTTGAGTACAGAGAGCTTAACTTCTTGTGTTTATAGTTACGGAAACAACAAATGAATCGTTTTCCCTTACAGCTGACCAATGCTATGTAGCTGAGCAGGTATTTTACAACTCAATGTAGCTGGGAAAATGTTACTTAAATAAGCAGTAATGTTATACCTAATGCTTCCATAACAGCAGTACAGATCACACTTTGGGTATACCTCCTACTTTACACCCCATATCTTAGTCTACAAAAATAAAATAGCACAATATTACATACACCCATCCATTTCTTATTTTCTATGCAGATGCCAGGATTGCACCTCATATTATGACCTATCAGTGACCCTCTTCTTCATATGATAGCCTAGCTGACATATCTGTATTGACTCAGGGGAAATAATGGCTAAGGCCTGTACTACAACATCAATGAAGTGCCATCATGGGCAGATGTACTCTCCAGCAACCTACAGAAGTACAAAACAAACTTCAAAAAAAAAAAAAAGGCGTTGAGGAACACAATAAGAGCCGGCAAAATCAACGAAGAATGTTTAATAATTTGATAGTAAGCGCTTTTTTGTTTAATTGTTTAACTGATTGTTTAATTGATTGTTTGCTTTATTATATAACTGAAGTTAATTGGTACCGTTTTCATCTTAGTCTGAGGAAGGTGAGGCATTTGCTTACACCGAAAGCGCTTACTATCAAATTATTAAACGTTCTTCGTTGATTTTGCCGGCTCTTATTGTGTTCCTCAATGCCTTTTTTTTTTTTGAACCTGCAGAAGTAGCAGAGACATCCAAGACACAAGCAGGGTATACCTAACACTGGACCCAAAACACGCAATACACATAAAAAAAGGAGCACAAGTGTCTCAACAATGATGTCCCTAAGCCAATAGTTATCTGTTTCCAAGGTTGTCCTTGCAGTTCATTGTACAGTGAAATATATACCTGCCCCAATCTCCAGCTTAAATAAGGGGGGATGTAGGGTTAGTTTTATGTCACAAGTAATTGTCACATCACACATGCAATCAAGTCTTTCTATTATTCTATCACAACTGGTGTTGGCATGTATGACTTAAGATGTATCGCTAGGGATTATATGGAGACATACATGACTGAGGTTTCTAAATATGTATCCTAGGCATGTATATCCCTATGTCTGACCATCATTATAAGCTCACCTAGGATGACACAACAATTTGAAGTAAAAGTATCATCTGAAATTGGTTATATTCTTGTGCCACTCTAAGGGGCTTCAGTTCCTCTCAGTGTGGGATGCCATTGTGGATAGATCACATTCCATTAGAAGACATGGACTTCCCCTGGCACCTCTAGGCTTTTGCTTGCTGGCTAAGGCATGTGCCTTATTCATAATGCCTCCATTAGGCAATGTCACGAAAACAGAGGTTACTATTTAAAAATATGCCACCCAAACAAAGTAAGGGTCATGCTGGTAAACTGTAGTTCACATCAGAAAATGCACTCATTGTCAACATTTGTCACAATGGAAGTGGTGAATGTCTGAGCAGTAACAGACATCTGATTCAAGGATGCAGTAGGTAATCTGGCCTTTCAAGGCCACAATTCCTTCCACACATTCAGACTGAAATTTGAAGTTCTGAGAACCACAGGAGGAAGATTATCTATGCTCATTGAAGATAATTCATCCTGTACAGGTGTTAGACAACATAAGTCTATGGAGTTAATGTAACTATGGTAAATATGTCAAACCATTGCCAAGGATAACAATAAGGCTTTCCATCACTACATTTGCAACATCAAAGGTATAAATCAGATGTGTGCTGAATTAATAGTGGATAGTGTTGCACCCTCTGAACCTGTGTAAATTGAAAACTGGCTAGCCGACATGCTTGCATAAAAAATATCTCTGTACCCACCCACAAGCTTACCACAACACATGTTTAACATCAGCTCAAACCTCCCTCTACAAAGAACAAATAATCACTGCTCTCCCAAAGAATAGGAACACAATCTCCATTGGACAAGATGACATTTCTACATGTGTTCTTAATGTTCGTAACCACCAAACTTTAGCAGTAGGCACCCTGTGCAATCAAAGTCTGAGTACAGCCTTTATGCACACAGATTTGAAAGTAGAAACATATTTCTCCCTACACATGTGTGTATCAGCAACATACACATGTACTTATAGTCTCTTAGGTTTCACAAGCCTCAACTGTAAGAAAATGGAATGGATTTTCATGGATGTCAGATACAAGAACAGATCTGACATCCATCACTACATCTATTCCAAGATGGATTTTCCAAGTAAGGGATGTGCACGCTAAAACTGTTTGAATTCAGTTATGTGACTAGAGTCATAACATGTGTGCCCAGTATTGCTTTTGTCTGTATTGACTTGGCCAAAGCCTTCCACCTAATCCCACATTTGTGCATTAATGTGAAGTGAAGCCAGATGAATATCAACTGCTTTGTTGTCTGGTAGGTTGCAAACTGGTTCACTGACAGACAACAATCATTCAAAGTGTTAGAGTTATCTGTAGCAGCAGAGCTGTCACCCATGGATCACCATAAGTGTCACTGCTATGTCCATGCATGTTCACCATGTACGTCTCGGATGTCGAGACCAAAACAGAGTGTCTGTAGCTATTCAAGTTTGTGGTTGAATGACACTTAGGCACTATTCTTGCATCCCCTAATATTGTGCGTGCTGTTCACAAGGGGCTTGCATACACCGATGACTGATGAAAACTCTGTGCTGTTAGACAACAGTCATATAAATATAAAATAATTTCCTTTGGAATTGTCAATGTTCCAGCATATCATGACATAACCATGAAGACCATACTCATCAAATCTGTATTGATAGACCTTGGAAAACAAGTAGACTGCAGCATGTGTCTACTGTTGTGAGGAAGGTTTTCTACATATTGCATGTGATTAGCAAAGCCATTGCGGCAGTACCACATTCATTTCTATATCCCTATAGTCATCCCTCCTCAGGCTTACTTTTGAATGTAATGCTTCCTTTACTATGTAGTGTAACAGACACCTGAATAAACTTGACAGATCTCAAATATTTACAAGCAGCATATATCAGGCTGTCAAACATGAGTTTAATATGGACAGACTGATGTAGATGTCATTGCACTCAATATGATATAGACTGCTTAGAGGTAACTTATGTGTGCCTTACATTGATATATGTGACCCAGCTGTGATGGAAATGATGCCCCTACATTTGTCATTTGGGACTACAGTCAACTGTTAAAGGGCCATCATTATAGAGTGACATATGTAGGACATGCTGGAGAGACAGATATATCATGCCCAAGTTGCAACAACTCTAGAATAGACTCCAAGACCATGTCATGCCAAGCACCTCCATGACACTGTTTCATCACAGTCTGGATGACTTGATGTGAAACTGTTGATGTCTGCCCTGCATTGTCCCTGCTTCTCACCTGGACATGCATAGTCCCTGTTAGACAAATCTTGGCCATACATGATATCTGACATTGACATTTATATTGTGATTTCATGGCTAGGCTTTTAACCACCATCAGGTCATTATAATAGCAACAGCATATGTACCTCTTCAATTTCTTCAAGTCTTTTGGGTTTCTAATACCATGACAGGAATGGACCCAATTCCTAAGTCAAAGTATGATTAAAGTTCATGAAATAAGCATTGTTTCAATCTTTGATGTGAACCAGAAGTGCTCTTCACAGCACCTGCAATGTGCCCAATACTGACTCCTTCTGCAGCTCGTATCAGGTTATACATATTGGCAACATATTTAAATATGATTGCAAATTCTTTATAATACCCGTTGCTCCTACTACTGTTGGAACTGTCTAGCTATCTTTCTTCCATATTGCTCTTGTTTCTGCCTGCATATCCTGATATTTTATGACTTTGTGTCTCTCTGTATGCAAGACACTGTAGTCACTGGGTGTGGTGATTTCAATGATCAATGCTACTTTTGTCTTCTTTTCATAGACCACAATCTGTGGTTTTCTAGTATCTATCGTTTGAATTGTTGGTAATGGGTGATCCCATGTGATGTAAACTTCATTTTCTGTGATGCTTTGTGGCTCATGTTTCCAGTGTTTTTCAGCCACTTTAATACCATAATGATTGCACAATCCCCAGTGCAACAGTCTTGCCACATTATTATGCCTTTCAGTATGCATTTCTTCTGCCATTAATATGTCACAGCCAGCAATGAGGTGTGCAACTGTTTCCGATTCTGTTTTACAAAACCTACATTTATCTGTTTCTCCCATATATTCAATGGACTTTGTAAACCAATGTGTATGTATCCCACTGTCTTGGGCCGCCAGTATTAACCTTTCATCTCTTGGTTTGAATTTGCCTCTCCTTAACCATTTCTGCATTTGATCCTGATCAACAAGAGGTTCTTCCAGAAGTTTTCTATACGTGCAGCTCTATTTATGCATCTTACACGTTTCTTGCTTCTTATCTCATCCTTACCTTATATAATTTCTTTTATTTTTTGGCCCATTCAGTTGCTGCATGATTTTTATCTACTTCTAGTTTGATTTCCATTCATGCTTGATGCTGATATGCTTCTGCTAGATTAAACAGAGATGCCATTTTAGATTTATTCTCCTCATATTTCAAAACTTTCACTATGTTTGGGTCTTGTGTGGTCAGCAGATATGTGTGCAGTCCCATGAATGCAGATCTATACATTTAATCAACATCAAGGAGGCCTATACCTCCTTCAGAATGGGGAATATATACTCTTGGTATACATTGATTTATATAAATCATTTGGTGAGCATGAAGCATCCTTCTTGTTTTCCCGTCTAATCTATCTAACAAATTTTGGGGCCAGGCAATCACTCCAAAACTGTAAGTTAGGACAGGAAGAGCAAATTGGTTTATAGCTTGAATTTTGTTCCTAGATGTTGACATTGTTTTCAGGATCAATTTAAGTCTTCTAAAGTACTCCTTACTAAGCTTTATTTGCATGTTTTATTGTTGATCCTTCATCAGTTCCCAAATATTTGAACACTTCTTCTTGCTCAAGTTCTTTTATATTACATCCTTGTCCCAAACTGATGTTTTCTTGGTGCTGCATTTTTCCTGCTTTAAAAGTTGTGTTTGCACATTTATCAAGACCAACAGACATTCTTATATCATCTGAAAATGTTTTGACAACTTGCAGTTGTGCTTTCAGTTCCTCATCTGAGCTATACTGTTTTAAATCATCAACAAAGAGAAGATGAGAAGTCTTTACACTCTGTTGTTTTCTAGGAGCCAAATTATAGCCATGGCATAAGCTATTAAGTAGACAGCTTAATGGGTTAAGGGCAAGACAGAATAGCAGTGGTGACAGGAAGTCACCCTGGAATATCCCCCTTTGAATTTTTATACCTGGAATAATTTGTCCTTTATCATGGTTTAATTGCAAAGTTGTTTGCCACGGTTTCATGGTCACTGTAATGTAGTTGATCAGTGTAGGGTGTATCTTATACATTTTTAAGCACTCTTTTATCCATGAATGTGAGATACTAGCAAATGCTTTTTTGTAGTCAATCCATGCCATACTCAGATTCTTCCGCTTTTTACAGTTCTCCACTATGACTTTATTTAACAAATGATCCTTTGTTCCATATGGGTTCCTTTTCTTGCCCTTTTGCTCTATTGCTATAATTGAGTTTTCTTCTAAATGACTATAAACTCTGGGGTCTATATTAGAGCATCGACTTTTTAAAATGTTGAATGTTCTAATATTGACCCCCTATTCAGCGAACGCTGACAACATCGAACATGCAGAACAGCAAATTTTTTCCAAGAGAAAAAATTTGCTGTTCTGACACACATACACACAACACAAACACACCAAACAGCAATCCACACACATACACCGAAAATCCTACATCTAACCCTACACTAAACTGTACACACATTGCTAGTTATCCACCTACCTTAACCCAAACCCTAACCCTAAGGTCTGTCACTATCGCACACTCACCTCACCTGCACCCTAACCCTAACTCACCTACCCTGCCACACAATCGCACACTTACCTGACCCATGCCCTAACCCTAACTCACCTACCCTGTGCCCTAACCCTCACATCCACACAATCGCACACTTACCTGATCCCGACCCGTAACTTTCCACCACAGTGCTGAACATAGCAAAGCCATAGGAATGGCCAGCTGATTTCCTTCCCTAGGAAGAAATTCGGTGTTCCATAGCTTTGCTATTTTCAGCGTTCACTGAATAGAGGTCGATATTAGAATATTCGAAGTTGTGAAACTTCAGTGTTCTGATATAGACCCAAACTCTGTCAGCATCGATTCCAGTGTATAGTTTATATGTTGTCAGAAGGCAAGTTATTGGCCTATAATTTTTAAGGTAGCTTGCAGGTTCACTCTTAAGTAGGCGCATTGTTTTTCCTGTTGTCAGCCAGGTTGGTGTCTGTTCAGGGTGTGCATATAAGTAGTTGTTACTCATGGACAAATCTTTATGCAAAGATGTTAATACTTTTTACCAAAAGTTAGGCACTGCATCCTGGCCTGGCGTTTTCCAATTAGAGGCTTTTGTTAACTTTATTTCAATCTCTCTTTCTGTTTCTTCATCCCATTTCATATCCTGTACCTTTACATTTCTAATTTTTTCTTTTACTTCTTCTATCCATTTAGCATCTTTATTTTGTTCCACAGGATCTCCATAAATACTCTCCAAAATGTATCTGTTTCTTCTTTTTTTAGCAGTCTTTCAATTCCTCTTACATTGTATTGCAATTCTCTATAAAACTTTTTTGGGTCATCAATAAATTGCTTATTGTGTACTTTTTCCTTTAGATTTATCTACGTATCTTTTAAGTGTTTGTTATTTGTGATAGTGCATGTTAGATCCTGATCCGTTCTACTACTGTGCATTGCTTTTATCATGTCTATCTAAATATTTTTGTTGATCTGTTCCCTCTTCCATACTCTCCTACAGGATATGAAATGGGATGAAGAAACAGCCAGAGAGATTGAAACAAAGTTAACAAAAGCCTCTAATTGGAAAACCCCAGTGACACTTCTTGTCTTAATTGCTGTATAGTTTTCTCTGTTCGTTACTTCCATGATGGTATTCAATTTCTCCCCTTCCTTTCCCTCACTGCCCTGTGTTTTTGTGGTAGAACTTTATCATTTAATAATTTAGCTGCACAGTAATATATCTTATTTACCTCTGTTATATAACATGGGTCTATATGGACATTCCTAATTACTGTGTTCATTTGTTTTATCAAACTTTTGACTTTTAGGGGTTTATTGACCTTCTGCAGTCTATTTCTTTCATTGATCTTAATATGTATATCTCTATTAAATCAAACAACTATCCTTTCATCTCATTTTATTCTAAACTGAGGGCACATTTTTTGTTTTCCATTTACTGTGGAGATTCTATAGAAAGTTCTATAGTATCTTCATGTGACACATTCTCTTCAATTTCATTTTGTGCCATCCATTGCTCTGTCATATGGGAACTCACTGGCCTATTAATCCTCAGCATTGACTGCATCAGAGTTTCCACAATTTTCAGTTCCTTCCCTTGCTATCCAGTTTCAAGTGAACGTTTATATAGATTTCCTGTGGAAGGCTCCAAAATATCTTGATATGGCACATGACCAATTGTTTCCTGTTCCACTGGTTTCCATTTAATTTGGATGTCCATTGCTCTATCCTGTTGTGGTGATTTCTGAAATAGATTTTCTACACTGAATTCTTCACTTTGCAGGTACCCCATAACCTCAGGTTTTATTTCTCATCTTCTCCATTTCTAATCTCTTTTTCTACTTTCCCTCTGTCTTCTTATTTTTTGTATTGTAAAGTTTTCCATGTTCATATTCCTTTTTCTGTATTTCTGTTCAAATATCTATGGTGCTGTTCTTTTTTTATTGATTAGTTTTGCTTTCTTATTTGCATTAGGTTTGCCACCCCTTCGTTTTTTTCCGGACTATCCAGAAACCAAATTGATTCTCCAGTAGTCCAGAAAACACTGTGCAAACTCCAGGATTTTCTTTCAAAAACAGACTATTGGAGTTTGTAAATTGGCTGATTTACTACGCTTTTTTACAGAAAAGCGTAGTAAATCAGATGAAAGCAGGCGTTAGGAATGGAATAAGAGGGTGTTTCCTGCCCAATTGTGTCACAATGACATCACAAAATGGGCAGAGTGTGGGCGGGAGAAAGGGCAGGGATGGTCATTGATATTGGTGATGCGAGGTGTGTGGCCTTACTCCAGTTTTAGCCACAATGAAAGGTGGCAACCCTAATTTGCATAGATATTACACCATATTAAATATCTTTTTCTTTCCCATGTCCATATTTCTTCTTCCGATATCTCCTGATCTTCCTGTTTCTCCTTACTTTGTGGACTCATTCCATCATGCTGTGATGTAACCTGTGTTAGACCCACTGCACCAAATCCTTCACTTCACAGGCACTCCATAACTTCAACTTCTATGTTTTTAACTTCTACTTTACTAATCTTCTTTTCTACATTCCCTCTTTGTGATATTGCTTTTTTATTGTGAAATGTTCCGTATGTGGATGCCTTTGCCTGTGTTTCTCTTCGAATATATTTGGGGCTCCCTTCTTTATATTGATTCATTTGGTTTTTGCCTTTGCATAAATACTGCACCATGTCAAATCTCTCTCTTTCCCATATCCATATTTCTTTTTTATACTTTTCAAAAATCTGTAGGTTTTGTTGTTTATATTTTCACACTTCCTCAGATGCTTCATTTTCCAAACAGATCAAAGCCTCTTGGTCCATATACTATTTTTCACAAATCTGTTGTATTAATGAACAAAACATATTATTTGAATCTTCTGACAGTTTTTCTTGTGGAAGTATTTTTCTTTCATCTAATTTTCCTCTTAATCCTTTTGTATATCTTTTGTCTTGAAATTCTGGGCATTTTGCATAATAGCAACAATACATAATTTCTTTCTTATCCTCAATAGTCCACTTTATCATCTTTATGGCTCTTTTTTCGCCTATCAGTTTTTGTGATTTTTGTCAACTGCTACTTCCTTGTATATCGGGGGGGGGGCATCCTCTCCCTGGGCCTGTCCTAGCCCCATTGTAGGAATGTTTCCATATTTTGAGGATTCTGCACTAACATTTTTCCAGTCCTGGCACTAGTGTGCTTACCAGGATTGGGCACTTTTTTATCCTGGGTCTTGTGTACCCAACTATGTTTTTTTTTCATTTCTGACTTACTTCTGTCCATGATATATGCTCTCTCTCTATATATATATATGTATATATATATATATATATATATATATATATATATATATATATATATATATATATATATATATGCATTCTATATATCTGTGTTGTCTTGATGAGATTTTGTAAAAGAAAGAGTCCAGCTCATGAAGGTACTCATCAAGACTTGAGGATGAATTCAGTTTCAGCAATATTACTCTCCTTTACTTGCTGACTTATCTCTCCATTCGGACCCTTATATGTATCTATGAAGCTATGTTGGTGTACATGGCAAATGTACTGATATACCGTATTACTGTTTTGATGACAGTTAAGCTCAGTGCCTACCTAAAATCCTGATAGCTCAATATGATGATATGACTTCTGATGTGCACCACATGTCTGTAATAAACATAATTACAGGGAATATTTCAAATTGTATGTTCCAAATTTAAGTTATCTTCACAGCCCGTGCAAGAACATCCACTGTAAAGTAGTGAAAAGCGGATGGTAGCATCTGTCTAACTGCCCAAGTGCAATATAACTGACAGGTGCAATCCTCAGTTCATCAACACACATGCATATATAATTTTCATGTATGTAAATATTCACATTGTGCATCAGACACATAGCTTTACTATCCCCAAATCAAAAAGACAGAAATCAGGGATGTGAGGCTATTAGATATTTTTATCTGTGCTAGCATGACTAGCTGAAGTTTTTTTAAACAATTGCAAATCACCCTGTGTTACATATGCCAGCATGACTAGCTATAACTTTGTAAATAAGTTTATGTCTTTTGATTATAACTCTGATTTATGCAAGATGTTTGAATGTCAAACAGTGTTCTTCTGGCTGACTAAAATATGCATGGTCTTTGTAAAGAGAATTCTGAATGTATGTTGCCAAAGTCAGCTGACCTTGATGTGATGTCATTGTTTGCCAGGGTGGGAGAAGAGAATATTCACTGCAGTTATTTGTGTACTTTTCAAAGTCTGATATGAGAGTAGAATTCTCATGGCAGCTTCCTGTTACCTTTGAAAAGAATTGCTATAAAAAGCAGGTTTTGACTCAGCTGTTCAGTTATTGTTCAGTAGTTGTTTTCCAGAACTGTGTAGCAGTAGTAGTCCAGTGGTTTCCAGGAGTGTACCTGTTCCAGTCAGTGAGGACAGACAACAGCTTGGAGTATGGACATAATTTCTCATCTTACTTTGCAGAATTAAGAGCATTATCATGCCTTGCTAAAGTATTTAGATTAGATAGGGACAGTTAATCTTCATATAGTTAGGGAACTACAGCTAGACAGAGGTTTTCTAAAATCAATGTGAGATCTATCCTACAGTATTATTTTCATATTTCCTGTGTGTGAAACTCTGATGTTTATTGGAATCAGTCATTCAGTGTTTACCTGTTTTAAATCCTTTTATTTATTATTAAATGTTTTACTACTTGTCATTGTGGCTGGTTATTTAGTTACGTTTTCTAATAACGTGAAAGCGTTTATGCTTATGGTGATAACATCAGGGCCACTCCGAAAAGCCTTACTGCTTGGAAAACATGCTACCATTTGTTTCAGTTCCTATTTTTACCCTTTTAAAGGGTACCGTGTTATTTGACTGGTGGCAGCCGTTACCTTGTAATTTGTGCAAAAAAACACAGCAGGTAAATCTGTGTCAGTTTTTCCCAAGAATGTGTGTATGTATGACTGTCAGACAATTTAAAGTGAGTGTGTGAGATGCCTAGAAATGGGACACAGTGTTCTGCAGTGATTAGTGTGGAGACTCATTTGGGGACCTGGAGTGAAGCATATAGTCCAGTCCCATGTTTGGAAACTATCTCCAATGTACTCTTAGAGGAAATTGTGTATTTCTATCCTTGCTTTTAGTGACACTCCCTTACCTGAGAAAGTGGTAAGGACTGAGACTCCTTAGTTAGTGGCCCAGGGTAAGGAGGGTACATCACAAGGGATATGGCACAGATATCACTTGCACAGGGTGCTCTGTGGGGGTGCAGGAAGCCTAGGCTGACACATAAGGTGTGTGAGTGTGTGTGAGTAAAGAAGAGAAGCAGGCAAGATGGGCCATGAAAATGTTTTGTGTGTGTCCATAGGTGCCCTCAATGTAACATTGGTGTTTAGTGTCTGCATGAACAGAACCAAGCTCAGTGCCAGCTGTATGTGTCTATGTCAGACAGATATGAACCATGCATGGTACAGTTGACAGTTCATCTTTCCCACCCCAACCATGAGAATTGGCTCTCCCAGGAGTTGCAGTGGCTCCTCCTTGCCCAAGGTGAGATGCAGGGCTACTACATCCAAGGGACAGATGTCTGCTGGTTGTGCTCCCTTCACATGAATGCCCAAGACCATGACCCCATGATCTGCCACATCTTGGTGTGGACAGCACACTCCCTGATGGAGCAGTGGAAGTACTGCCAGTATGGGTGTGTGATTGGACACTGCCACATTGGCTCACAGCAGATGTAGTTCCTGACCTACGCCCACAAGGCTGATGTTCCCCTCCCAGTAGATGCTCCATCACAGACAATGTGTGTTTTAAGACTTCACGCTCCATCACAGACACACCTTGCTCTAATGCGTTATTCCTCCAATCCATGGAATCAGCAATACGGTGGAGGCAGTCAGACTGTACTCTATCTAGAATCCTGAGCATTTATCTGGAGCAACTTTCTGAATGTGTCTGTGCCTACTTGATGGCCCTAAACATACATTGCATTACTTGTGAAGAGATGCGTGCACTAGGTGGAGGATGGATGGCAGGCCTCCTCTGAGCACCCCTACCAATCTCCCTGTGTGGCACCTCACCAACAGTTTGGCTATGGCCAGAGTCTACAGGCTCTGAAGCAGTGGTAGCTACACCTCCCTGTTCAATGTCCTCACACTCCACCTGTCCAATATCTGTGGCCTCAGTGGACTGGAGATGTTAAGACAATACTGGCTGTGTACAGGGACAATGAGGGTGGTCACTGAGTGTGGACCCCTGTGTTAGAGACTGTCTCTGTGACCCCCAGGTGTGCTTCAGTTTGGCCACCATCATCATCAGAGTCAGACGCAACAATGATATCAGGTGGCGCAGGGGAAGCAGAACCATGCCCCTGATCACCTGTGATAAAAGGAAGAAAAACAGGTATACACTAATGCCTGCACTATGATGCTGCAGTATATGTTAACCAAATTATAATACTGTCCCTAGGACAGATAGTCATACCTCTCAACCTCTTAGAGCAAAATGTCTTGACAAAGCCATAAATAATGTTTGGACAAAAGCTCAAGAATAGGAACAAATTAGAAACATTGCTCTTACTAACCCTGAAAGGTGAAACGATAACAGGTATTGCTTTAGGATAACATCTGTGCAGGTTATGAAGTGTGAAACTGAGACTACTGTCTTTACTTTATGTCTGCAAGCTTTAATGTCTTGTCAGTAATTTAGCAGGAAATCACTATGATATGAACTATGGACCAGAAATATGAGTCAAACTTCTGGACAGTCAGATAAAATTTGTACAGTTTACAATTATACACACAGTATAGCAATATATACAGCAGGCCTGTGAGGACACATTAGCAGATATGTTGGTATTTACAAACATTTGTTATGCTTACCAACTGCAGGAGCCTATGTCTCTGAATTCCTGACAGTCCTGAAATAAGTAAAGGAAGTGGTGATGGCAACAGCACCACATTTAACAGCATAACAGGTGGTAATACCTTTTTCTCATCTATATCTGTACTAATGAAATTGTTAATAAAAATGTGGCTGACAACCTCACAATAAGCATAAAACTCCAGCTTTATTAAATACCCCCACAAAAAAAAAAAAAAAAAAAAAAAAAAAAACTTTAAATACAGAGAAACTATTGGCACTATGTCAGAATGACACAGTATTTTTATATTGCTCAAACAAGACATACTTGGATGCTCCTTTTGAAAAGTAGGAGCGGCACCCACATCAAGACCTTACTTTATCACTGACTGCTTTACTTTATCACTGACTGCTGGGGAGCTGTCCTGTGTGGCAATATTTGCGAAGAATTCCACTGTGGCAATGAAAGGGGGTTCTGCAGCAGGGGCACCACCTGGTGCCTGGTAATCATCTGCCACTGTGGCTGCATGCCTCCTTACAGCTGTCATCATATCTGCTGCTCGGTGACGCACCTGCTCATAGGTGTGATGTTATTGCCCAATATTGTAATATTCGGGACTAATTCATCCCACAGGGCTGTACACTGAGCCATATTGACCTGCCCTCTGGACAGCAGTATTGCATGATGTTTACCTAATCTCTTGATGATGATGTCAGTCTCAGTCATGGTAAATGGGGGCATATGTTGAACAGGCATTTAGTGTGCTGAAAGGCATTAAAATAATGACACATATAAAGATCACATAAGTACAAATAAAATGTTTACAGATACAGCAGTAAAGGAAGGCTATCAGTATTCACCACTTGGTAAAAGTAATATTCAACAGGCATCAAAAAATAATGATGAAGGCTACAAGAAAGGGGAGTAACAAGGGGAAAATAACTTTGTTGCATAACAGATACTTGTCTATGCTCATCCAACCAAAGTAATGGTCCATTGTAGTTTGTGCCTTAGCAGGAACTCATCGTTGTTTACCGCCCAAACAAAATTGCAGGCATAGAAACAATTCTACTAATCAAACAATTGTGAAATGTTAAAAGTGCTATCAAAGGTACTTTCACAGAAATGTGTACATAGTTATCACACAGCATTACATTTTTAGCTTACTATTGATCCTCTGTACCTCTGATATACCTTGAAAAGCAAGGCCATGCCATAATTACAGTTCAAATGCAGGCATACAGATTTACATCACATTATCCTTAACTACATTCCAGCATATACATTATTTATTTATTTTATTTATTTATTTGTCATTTGTTAACCGGGTTGGTCCAACTTGAGCCAGGTGGCCCATTTTCAGTGGAGACCCAAGGCGAAAAGCTCGAAATACATAAAATATAATAATGCTTGAAAATATATACAGATATAGGGGGTCTATACTGAATGTTTGAACATTCAAAACTGTAAATGTCATATGGTCGAAACCATATGATTTGATTTTTGAATGTTTGAACATTGTAACGGAGATCTCCATACAGTGGGGAATGGGAAGATTTCCCTTTTCTGCACTATAGTGAGATCTTGGAGTTGGTATATTTAAAGAGCAGGGGATGGGGGGGGGTCAGGGTTGGTTATCCCCTACTTAAAGCATTCAGGTAAGTGTTCTGTGTATTTTTTTTTTTGTATTAGATATTTGAACTTTTGAAAGTTCGATCATATGGTGTCGACCATATGACAGTCGAACTTTCAAAAGTTCATTAATCTAAAATAGATCCGGCATAGGTATATCACTAGGCAAGCTATAACACTGGTTAAAAATTTATAAACATATATAGGTAAAACACATCTTGATACAATTATGCAACAGAGAAGAATTTATAGCTGTCAAACAATACTTTGACTTATTAAAAAGAACTTAAGAGCGTGTGTCATATAATAAAGATAAACCATAGAACCATATCCTCTAAAGCTGCTTAGGACTAAGTTCAGGGAAGGGGTTACACGGCCAGGGCCCTGAGGTGGATTAGGCATTGTTTGAGTGACTTCTTAAATTTGTAGGTCTGGGGTATGCTTCTTAAGGTCAAGGGAAGCTTGTTCCATAGGATGGCAGGAGAGTAGCTGTATAAGTTCTGTCCTGCAAACTTGTTAGGTTTGTGAATTTGGAATAGGCATTGATCAGAGCTCCTAAGAGGTCAGGAGGGTGTACAGTGAGACTAGTGATAAGATACTTGGACAGGAGGAGGGTTTATTGATAATGGAGTGGATAGTGAGGAGTTGGGTAAGTTTGAGGTGGTTATGAAACTCAAGCCAGTTAAGTGGCTTGAGGTCCAGACAGTGGTGAGTTTTAGGTGGCAGTCTGGCAGCAAATCTGAGTACTTTGTTATAGGTGGATTCAGGTTTGGAGAGTAGAGTAGACTGGATGTTATTAACGATTTGTGAGCTATAGAAGAGATTAGGAAGGAGGTAGGCATTGGCTAGTGTTATTCTAGATTCTGGGTAAGGAATTTTTTTGTTTCTGTATAGGAGGCCAAGCTTTTGATAGGTACTGTTAATGCAGTGATGAATGTGAAGGTTGAATTTCAGCTGGTCATCAATGATCACGCCAAGGAGCTTAGTTTGGTTTTCTGGAGTTATCAGGGTATTGTTGAGAGAAGAGATGGTGAAAGACATTTTGAAAAGGTTGAGTGATTTAGGGAGAAAGAGTAGGAGTTTTGTTTCTTGGGGGTTGAGTATGAGCTGGTGTCTTGTTAGCTAGGTTTCTGTGAGGTTGAAGGATGTTTGTGCAAGGGTTAGAAGGTCAGTTAGGTTATTTGTTATGGATAATATGGTGGAGTCATCTGCGTACTGTATGAGGAATGAGTGGAGGCAGGACTTGTGGAGTTCATTAGTAAAGATGTTAAACAGGAGGGATCCAAGGATGGAACCTTTTGGGACACCTGTTTTAATGGGGAGAAAAGGGGAGAGAGCAGACAGCTGTTTTACAGATTGGTGCCTATCTGAGAGGTAACTGCTGAACCAAGATAGAGTTGCAGTGGACAAGTTAAGTTGAGAGAGTTTTAAGAGAAGGATGGGGAATGAGACAGTCAAAGGCTTTGGACAGATCTAAGAATAGGATGGATACAGGTTTGTTGTTATCTTTTGCTAGGGAAATGGTGTTGGTAAAGGAGATGAGCACATTGGAGGTGCTGTGGTGTGGGCGAAAGCCATGCTGGTTAGGGGTGATCAGGTTACTATTTAAGAGATGGACCATGATTTGTTTGTGTATGCAGTGTTTAAGAATTGTGGAGAGGGGAGAAAGTTTTGATCAAAAGTTAGAGAGTTCAGAGGAATTGCCACCTTTGTATATGGGTATGGTATAGAATTTTTTCCGAAGAGTTGTAACAATTGATTCAAAGATGGAGTGGTTTATTAGGATGGAAATTGGGTATGCTATAGATGTAGCAGCAAGTTTTAGGAAGGGAGATGGGAGGTTGCCTGCTGATGGGGAGCAGGGTTTGAGCTTGAGGAGGAGTTTTAGAATGTAGCTTGTTGGAACTGGTTTTAGAAAGAGAGAGGAGTTATTGTGAGTGGGTTGTAAGAGGGTAGGAGGTGAGGAATGGGGAGGGGGAAAAGTCTGCATAAGTTTACTTATGGTGTAGATGAAACAGGAGTTAAAGATGGTAGCAGTTTTGAGAGGTGAGCTGTTGGGGCAAGGGTTGGGTGTGGAAGGATTACCTGGGAGAAAAATTTGGTATATAGTGTCCAGAACTTTTTAGGGGTTCTACAGTGAGTGGTCTGAGGTTGTTGGTAGAAATTATTTTTATCATCATTTATATGTTTTTGGTGAGGTTACGGAGTTCCCTGTAGGTTTGGAAGTGAGTGGGTGATTTAGTCTTGGACCAAATTTTTCAGGCAGAGTGTCTTTTTTGGATGTATCCAAGTGGAGTGTGTGAGCCAGAGAGAGTTGTGAGATTTGACTCTGACAGTACGTGGAGGTGCAAAAGAGTTCAATATGTTAAGGAATGTTTCATCAAGAGGTAAAGTTAAGAGGGTAGACCAGTCTATTTCAGAGAGAAAGTTATTGAGTGTATCAGGGTTGAAGGTGGGCAGTTTCTGACATGCTATGAATTTGTTGTGTTTGGGAATGTGGGGGGAGAGTCGGAGGGTATGCCTTGAGCAATGCTCACTGATGGAGTTGGGTAGTGTTTCAGTTTGAGGATAGAGGTCGGGGTTGGTTACAAGAATCCAGTCAACTATGGAACTGGAATTGGTAGATTTATTGTGGATGTGGGAGAGGAGATGAGTTGGGTGAAACTGAAAAGATTAATGCTGATGGTAAGGTTGTTAGTGGTAAGGGCAAGCCAACTGATGTTAACATCTCCCAGGATAATGGTTTCATTGGGGATGTGGTCGGATAACCAGTTAAGAATCTGTTCTAATAGGAGTATGTTTTCACCTGGTGGTATGTAGATAGCAACTATTAATATTGATTTGTGATTGTTTGGTTTAAGATTGGCTATTAGGAGCTCAGCTGGGTGGAAGGAGGGAGGAGGTTTTGGTAGATGGGATATGGTTAGGATATTATTGTATAGAATAGCAACACCTCCACCTTTCTTATGGGGTCTGTCTAGCCATAGAATGTTGTATCCTGGGGGAATTATTTGTCCATATTGTGAGGCTTTAGCCAGGTCTTGGTAAGAGTTACTATGTTAAGGGAGTATTGAGCTATTCAGGAGAGAGAGAGAGATTCTGTTATCTTGTTAAGAACACTGTGAATGTTGATGGAGTAGAATGAGAGATGTTTAGGAGGAAGGTTAGGAGTGTTAGGGGGAGTTTGTGGAGTAGATGAGGGGGCAGTTGGCATAACTAGTGGGCCGGAGTTGGGGTAAATGTCACCAGAGAGTAAAAGAGTGTTACTTGAATGAAGGAGAGGAGATAACACTAGGTAGGGGATTATGTATTTTTGTTTTATTCTGATGGGTGGGGGAATTGTGGGAGGTAGTTTGAATTTGAGTAGACTCAAGTCAAGAGAGAAAAATAGTGAGGCATGTGTAGGAAAGGAGTATGGTGTGTAGGATTGTGTGGGGAAGTTTGAGGAAGTTGGAAAGCTAGGGGGCAGTGTTAGATGAGTGTAGAAAGATGTTAAGTTACAGGTCAGTAGGAAGAGGAAGGAAATGATGAGAGGTAGAAGTAAGGAAGAGGAAGTATAAAGCATAGTGATGGGTGTGTTGTAAGTAAGACAGGAAAGAATAAAGTTATGGAGATGACAGGAAAGACAGGGTATAAATTAATGAGTGGGAGGGGTAGGAAGGAGGAGAGTAAGATTGTAAGTTATAAAGTAGGAATACAGGGCAGAGGGAGGAGATAGGAAGGGGGATAATGATAGGTTAAGGTAGAAGGGAGAAGTGAGTGTAGGCAGGAAGTAGGGAAGTGCATGTGTAGAAATGGGAGGGGTGCTGGTTGGAGGCGAAGATACTAATAGGACCGAATGTGCAGGAAGTGAGGGTTAAGAGGGGTGGGGTTGTGGAGGTTAGCTATACAGGAAATTGATTTGGGGATGGGTGGGAATGAGGGTAGGGTAGGGGAGCAGAGTGAGTCCAAGCCCAGACAGGGCGACCGGAGCGGGTAGAGCCAGGATACAGGAAGTAGCAAGAAATAAGAAAAGCAATGTGTTGTTCAGCAGAGAAAGCTGAAATGGCTGTTGCAGAGTACAAGGGAGAAGGGTGTGAAGGTAGGTATGAGAGTAGGCAGAGTCAGAAGATCAGGACTAGCTTAATGTTGAAGGACAAGGCTGTGGGAGTAAGGAAGCAGACTGGGAGTTAGGGGGACAGGGAGGTAAAGACAGATGAGTTAGGAAATTACCAAGTGGAGAAAATGGTAAGAGAAGCTGGTGAGGTCACTGAGGTATCTTGGAAGGGTTGAGCAGAGCTTACGTACAAAGGTGTGCAGGTAGCCTTACAAAGAACAAGAACAAATTACAGCAAGGGATATTTACAGACTAACACATACTTCACTCAAAGATGGAAAAGTGTGGAGCTGAAGCTTTCAGGTATACAGAGGTCATTTTAGCTGTTGGATGGTGGGGATAGGTAGCTTGCAGTCAAAGTTTGGACCAGACCAGGCAAACAACCTAGGAATAAAAAAAGAAGAAGGCAAATATGAGTATATAGGAGATAAGGATAAAGAGTACGAGTGTTTCAGCATTTGAAGAATACAGAAAGGGGCTAGTCAGGGGAAGTAGAGAAGAAAAACATAATAAAAAGGGGAAATGAGCTAGGATTAATAGGGGGCTAAGAAGGAGTGGTTACTGATTAACAAGTTAGGTGAACAAGGCACACTTTCCAAGTCAAGGCAGTACATCACAAATCAATATGCACTATATATCAATGTAGTAAGCAAACACATTATAGTACTGAGCACCACCCGTACAGTAACATTCCTGGCACTTGTAGTACAGATGTGAAAATAGATATGCTACTTATAATACAAATAAACTTGTATCAGCAGAGGAATTATATAACAGTTAAATGTTAGACAAATGGAGCAGAGAAATACAAGTTATCACAGAGAATGGGTAGGTGCAATCACCCTCGCTGTTTAATACATAGAGTACATAAAATGGATACATACCTGCTGGACTACAGTACTTCTCTGTAGAGATATAGTGTTCAAAATAACTGTGTCACTGAGTTCAGCAGTGCAATAACTCTCATCCACATCAGTTTGCATAACTACACATTTGTCTTTTTATAATGGATTACATTATTAATTGAGTGCATCAGTCCTAATCTGTGCTTCAGAGCTGCTAAGTACAGCATATTCAGCTGAATTGCATGCCAATCAACCAGTCTTGTGTAGCTAATGAATAAAATATAAAGCACTCCTGAAGACTCCATGCTCTTTTTTTCATGCTGATTGTGAAAATGGTGGAGTGCAGACACAAAGTAATGACAGACAGATTGTTAGTAGCTGCTACTTTATTAATACATTTATCTGTGCTACTGACGACGGAAGACAATGCTGCTCTGTCAATAGCCATAGACCGAGAGGGTGAAGACTTTGTAGGCCAAGGACACATTACAGAAACTGTTCAACCTATCAACATTGACTCACAGCCAGAGCCAAATGCAGGGAATCCATCACAGTGGAAGCTGAGGTATGTGTTGAACTTAGACTATTAGCCACAGGTACTTTTCACAGATTAGCAGGGGACATACTTGGTGTGTAATAGGCATCAACATCCAGGATCCTCCAAACATTCCTGCACGCTATACTACAATATGGAAAAGATAACATATATTTTACTATGAGTTCTGAGGATAGGGTCAGAAGAATGCTACAATTGTACCCTGGATTGCACTCTGCTGAAGTGATGTGTGCCAAAAGTTGCTGTCATGTACACATGGGAACAACATCTGAGGAACAGGGTAAGGTGTACATAAACCGTAAGGACTACCACTCAAACAGCCAAACATGTGTAATGTCATGGGAATTATCTGGAACGTGTGTGATGGCAACCCTTCCAGCTAACATGACTTCTGTATTTGCCACATCTATCAAATGCACTAGGTGTGTGCTATGGGAAGTATCTCACAGGCTCAGTAAGGGGTGGATGCATGCTTATGCACTGGAGTCATGGCTGATGAAACCCACTGAAAATGTATATACACACATACAAACACATACACGCACACACACACACACACACACACACACACACACACACACACACACACACACACACACACACACACACACACACACACACACACACACACACACACACACACACACACACACACACACACACACACACACCTTAATGAGACACACAGTCCAACCTATAATGTCATAGAGCATGCTTTTCAGATACTGCACTCAGTGCCAGTGCCTACATACCTCTGCCCAAGACCACCATTACAATCCACTCATATGTCCCTCAATACTCATAGTATGTGCTATGCTAACCAAGTTAATGTAGTGGCAACAGCTGCAGCAGAATCAGCAAGTGGAAGGGGAACCCATCCTCCCAACAATGCCGAGGTCACCACAGCCTCAGGCCAGTGATGAGTCAGAGGAGTAACCAGCAGCAGGTGTGGTTGTAGGCAGACATAGGCATGCTCAGTATACCCTTGCATTGGCTGTAACACAAGCCATAGTACACTGACGTACCACATATAAGCCTAAAACCATCTTCCTACATCACTATACTTAAATTAGAGAAAATAGATCAACAGTTAGGGTACATATTCCAGTATTAGACTTCTCAACCATACCTAAATGAGACAACTGGAAGGATGCCAAACAGGCAGAGTAACTAGACCAACCCAGTCTTGCTAGCACCAGAGCAGGGGCACAACTTTGCTCCCCCACCCCCAAAGGAATAGTCAGCGCTTGCTTGTGACATCCAACTGGGCTTTCCTTATTTGGCAACCACATATCATATTATTACCAGTTAATATCCTGTGAAACTGTAACAATGACAGAAAATGGGGTACACACTGTATGTCCCAGAATACTGGTCAGATAACTGCTGAATGACCAAGGAACACAGTCATTTAAAACAGTGCTGTATATTTGCAAGCAAAATCATAACAGGGTGTGTAATCACTAAGTGCAGTATTTTAAAAGATAAACATTTCACTACAGATAACATGTAATATTTTATTAGAACTGTACATTATATTAAATTTGTTTGTGTGCTGAATGGATGTTGATGCTTGTTACACAGGTGTGTGTGTGACAAAAAGGGTTAAGACACATGTCCTGTTTTCTGAATGTACATTGGATGGTAAATTGGATTCTAGGCCTACGTAGGCATATTTCATATGTAGCAAGATAGTGTGCTGTGTACATCATACATTGATTTCTGTTTCTGCCTGACATTACTTGTGTTTTTTTCTCTGAATTTTTGGGGTCACTGTTTGCTTGGTGCTACACGTGGCACAAACAGCTTTAGCTATGCTCAGGTGGTTTGCATTCATAACGGCAGTGCACAAACAGCACATCTGGACCACCCAGGTAGCAGACAGGACCCAGACATCTAAAAAAAGAAATGGGATACATTCTATTAATGTAAGGCTGCAGAGAGCAAACCTGCTACATGCCGTTATGCTGCATTTAACAGAGTGAACCTCAGGATTAATTCTAATTTAGTAGATTTTCATATAACTTCACCTGTGGCTGCAGATCTTAAGTGATGGGTTGAAATCCACATGGTCCTAGGTTTGAATACAATGATTACAGCTTCGATTTTCATAATATGACCTTGCATTAGATAGCAATGAAATTAAACATAGACATGTATTCTTTCACTATTTTAGTGGCAACAACTATAAGGGTAGGACTACCATAGGAAATATCCATGGTTCTACTACAGCAGACATCCTTTTTTCAGTGGTGTCCCATTTCACACTATAGTCACCCTCAATTATAGCAGGTGACCTAGAGTTTCTTGTATCATAATTTTCCTGATGGCTGACACACTAATATTATCAGTTATGTACTTATATAATAATATCAATATTGGTTAACATCCCTTTATTGTTTACCATCCCACAAACATGTTACCTGTGTTTGTGTGATGCTAAGTAATGTGCACCATTTTCAAATTTTGCAAAATCCTGAAGTCCACAATCTCAGTATCTGTCAGAACTGGAATTGGCAGGAAATATCATTATAGACTGGTATTCATCTGCATTAGAGATGGCTGCTGTTCCTTGGCAGTTTTTGAGATTTTGGTCTCAAAGTTGGGGTGTGCTGGAGTGAAAGTGTTTGTTGGACTCCTAATGAATGATTATGGTACCCGGCCATTGCAGAAGCACTATCGTGGAGGATCCATTTACAAATCAGATGCATGGAATAGGTTGGCCCGGGATTTGTCCAGTGCTACCAGTATCCCTTGCACTGGTGAACAGTTTAGGAATAACTACCGAGACCTCAGGATGAGAAAGAGGGATACCCTTGAACATTGGATTTAGGAATGTCAGACTGGAGGCACTCCAGAGATGTATAAGTATCACTTACAGGCACTGCTTGAAAGGGGTAGAAGCTGAATTTTTTTCAGGATTGGTGGTCTTAAAGGTATTCTCTTATGTTCTGCTTTTTCCACAGGTAATGCCGACCGAGAACGTAATCCACAAACTTATGAAGGCAGATCAGTAAGGATGCGAGACACAAGTATTATGTATGCATCCAAACAGTACTGTTATTTTAGCATTACATGTGAATACAGCTTATTCTGGTAAACACTGTATCACATTGCAAATGCATTTGTCAGTTGTAAAGGAAAAGTATGTATGCATTAGTATGTAAGATAAAACAACAATCCAGTATTACAGACTAGACCGGGGTTCTTTGTTCCAAAAAACACATTTCCCAACTATATAATACTGTTTAAGTTGACATCAGTACTGCAATGTAATGTAAAAACTATGAACCAGGAACAACAAGAACCTGATACAGATTGTTGTCATTATAAATGGGACATTCAGAAGTGTCAATGTGTATGTTAATACAAAGCCTATGCAACCTTCCATGTGTGCAAGAACAAGATTTAAAATATGTTCGTATTTATGGGTCATTGCACCCCCATTATTTTATGATTTGCCCAGATATGCTGCTCTAAAAGGTTGAGAGGTACAGTCTCTAACAAAAAGCAGAGTTGCACATTCTCAGATAACAGTGAACATGAATCTATAAAGTGTAAAAGGAAGGAAGGAGTGCTTGCATTATGCTGTATTCCAAAGGAAAGGTATAGTATTACAGGAGTCACTGGTTGTGGGTTCAAAATACTACACTTCCCAAATACAAATCTCAGCTGTTTAGAATACTGTTTTATGTTTCCATCAATAAAAATACATTTCTGCTATGTATTCATCATGATAGTATTTTAAGTGCAGACCTCTATACCTGTGGCTTGGATGGCCTGCTGTCAAGTGTAATCAGTGCACATGGAACATGCATACGTGCAATATATGCACCCATGAATGATTGCTGGATGCAATATGAGCTGCACTATAGCATGCATGTGTGTAGGAACTGGGTACTATTCAAAGTAATGAAGACATTTCTTAGCAGTTTATTGTTAAAACACACACAATAGAGTAAATTAATTGCAATACTTTCTATATTATCTGTGAAGTTACTAAAGTTCTCCTTTTTTCTCTCACCCAACCCCTTCTCTTCATTTGTTATTATGATCTTTTTTTTATTATTAGACATATTTTTAGTACTTATGTTTTCTTCATTATGAATGATTTACTATTGTTTTGTTGTTACATATATTTTCATTTCTTATCATTGTGTTTGTAATTATGTTATTATTTTTAAAATATGTATTATATTGTTTAATTTCTTCTAATGTTATTATTTGTATTTTTGTGTTGTGTTTTATTTTTATTTATGTTATTACTACAACACGGTAGGGTATGCCAGTTCCCAGAGATCTGCCTAAAAATTTCTCCACCGGCTACAGCACCAAGTCCCAACATGTCTGGGCTGCAGCCTGGCAACAACCTCCCCACTGCTCCTGCCCTATCTGGACCTTCCAGTAGATTTCCCCCAGAAGATAAGCCTGTGGTGGTGATTGCAATCGCAACTTTCTCAGTGTATAACAGCAATATTTCAAATATGCCCCTGCTTTTGGGCCTCTGTCCCGCAATTATGTCAGACTTTGGCCAGATGTCATGCAGTAAGAGGTTGATAGGTATGGTCTATCATTATTTAGTGCTGTCATTCCTGCTATCATCCCAGTGATGTGGTGGAATCCCACACATGTTGTGGGGGTAGGGGCCATAAATCTGAGGGCAAAGGCTAGATAACATGTTGAACCCTGCACAGTCAAGAGGTTGGTGTATAGAGAATGCTCTTAGATGCCCTTGTAACAAATTCTATGTGAGGAAGAGTAAGAAGTGTTTTAAAATTAGGCTGTTAGAACATGTGAAAGATATTACTAATATGAAAGAAGAAAGTTCTATAGCTGTACATTTTAATACATTTCACCATACAGACAGCAGTGGGTTACAAGACACTGTTTTGAGAAAGGTCTGTTTCTCAGTTTGATAGAACACTTAGAACAATTGTTATGTAAAGAATTAATTTACATTTTAACATTTGATACTTTAGCCCCTAGGGTGTTAAATAAGGAGTGTAATTGGAGGGTGTTTTTTTTTTTTTAAATATGTAGTTAAGTGTTAATTGCTTCTGTATTTAAGGCAAGTATGTTTTGTAATGTTGTAATACTTGAAGACTTTGGCCGAGACATCAGAGTATATTAAATATGTTTGGATTACCGGCTGGTTGTTTCTTTGTCATTTTAGTTGTTTGCTAGTTTTGCTAAGAGGTTGGTGTATGTCTGGCCCTTGTGTATGGTCTATCATGATTTTGTAGCAGAGTACTATGTACTTATTAGTTGGAATGTGTAGGGGGGTGGCAGGCAGATGTCAGTAGCATGGGTCCTTTTGTATCCAACTGTGCATGCTGCTCCAGTTACGGGTGGTCTATCAGCATTATATGTTTGTATGGGTATTTTGAGACATGTCCTATAACACCCTACACTTCCGGCTACACTGTGACCTGGCACAGTATATGTATGGGTATTGTATGACTGTCATTGATGCTATATCTGACCACACAGCCATTATACTATAGTATTTGGTAGGCTTAACGGTATGCAGCTGTGACTGAGGTGCAATTGTTTCTGTGTATGCACTTTCTCACTGCTGTCTGTCAGTAGAGTTCCATTCCTGTAGTGCATGCTGTATTAGCTAATACATATGTAATTTCCCAAAGCTGCTTTGGGGTAGTAATGTGTTGTCCTGACTGTAGTTTGGATGTTACTTGGTGATATGATTGTCAGCTCAGTGTACTTTCCCTAATGTTACATAGCTGCGCTCATAGGTCTCAACCCTCTAGGTGTTCATAGGACATACAGTTGTCTGGCTCAGATATTTGGTCTGGTCCCCATATCAGGTGTGTATTGCTGACAATTCAGTGAGATGATGTGTGGAATGTACTCACTGCATAATGACAGGCAATTGATTTCTCAGACATCTGATATTGCATTCAACATATGTTGGGACAGACAGTATTACTGCAGCAACATCAGCAGTTTATCTACCCAATTATTTCCAATGTGTCCTTATTTCCATACTCTTGTCACCCCACTTTGTTGGGCTTGGTCCATACTCCTTGTAGTAAAGTGTTCTGGGGTATGACAATACTGCATGTTATAGAGAAATTATATATATATATATATATATATATATATATATATATATATATATATATGTATATATACACACACACACACACACACACACACACACACACACACACACACACACACACACACACACAAACACACACCTCAGTATTTATTGCTAATATATCTATATATTGTTATACATATATGTGTATCTTCATACATAACTATCTCTCTATATATGTATATGTTTCATTTTATATATATATATATATATATATATATATATATATATATATATATATATTTATAAATACCAATCATTTCTGATTCCACAGTGTTTCTTCTCTATTGTAAACTGGCTGTAATGCATGATATGTTTGAAAAAAACATCAGAAAGTCCTGCAGCTTTGATGGCTTAGTGGTAAAGTGATATGGCTATGATGTACAGGGTCCTGGGTTCAAGGGCTGTTTTATTTTGTGCTGGGCAGAACAAGGGCTGATGGAGACAGAGTGATTAAGGCAGTTTTGAGTGGCTTTCAGTTGGTTTGCATGGGTTTGTGTGACGGTAAGCGATGCTAATACACAGTTAAATGAATAGATGCTTACACTGTGTAGGCTTTGCTTAGTGATGCTTGCCAGTGTGCAAATCCACTTAGCTAAGCTAACTGCTAATTAGCATTGATGACTGAGCAATGCTTAAACCTGCTAAGTATAGTTGTGCACTGGTAACTATTGCTCACATTCCAGTCTTATAAAATAGCAGAGTAATGACTTAATTTAGTAAGTGTATATGATTTCCTTTACATAACATGCTTCTATGTGCTGTCATTACAGTAGCAAGGGGTGTGACTATACTGTATAGAACACTTGTGAATACATGGGTGGTATCACATGTTATATGCCTCACACTTCCATGTTACAAGAGCTACACTACCCTGGTTGACAAAAATACTATTAAATTAGTACTTTTAACACTGCTTTTCCATGTAAAATTCAATTGCTTATTGTAGCACTTGAACCATGCAACCCTGCATGCAAAGCTGGGACTCTGACTACTACACTATCCTGTTCTTGTTGTTTGAGCTCTATGTTTTTATGTATTTCCTATTGGATATTAATATCATATTATTATATTAACTGTAGAGTACTGTGTTTTTTGCCCATGTCATTAAGAATTGCTGTCATGTAGTAATGGCATACATTTCAGCTTCAGACTTCTACCCTTCAGAACATTCATGCCAATGCATAACCTGTTTCCTATCTACTTTCTGTATGTCTCTGTGCAGATGGAATGACACTGGTGCTTAGGCTGTGGAAGACTACACTGCAGAATGGAGCTGGGAAGCCATGCCTATGTGCATGTAGGATGCAGCCAGAAAAGGTATCAGGCTTATGGAGACCTCTGCATGTTGCCTTTGAGAGGGCATTACATACCTGCTGTGTGATCATGAGGGGAGAGAGGCAGATGCTATATATGCACATGTGTACCTATGGGGGGACAGGGGGTGATGTCTACACGTCACTGGTCTGCAGCCTGTTGCCTATATCTATGGCATATGTGTCTGTGGTGTTATTGACCTGTTATTGACCACCACTACAGAGCAGATATGTGTGCTGCCTCTGGAATTGCAGACACATGTCTGGAAGGCCTAGTGATTGGCCTTGGTGAATGTATCCCATTTGCACTCAAAGACAGCTGCAGGGTACATCACCAGTGACATTATTTGCTTGGGCAGAACAAAGAGAGATGGATTCCAATGAGGCATATGTTCCTTCATGGCCCATCCAGCAATTAATTCAAGCTATGATGGTAGTTGCGTATGTCTGCTGTCCACCATAGGCTTCTACCCTACCTTGAGGCATTGATGTTATCCTGTAAGGTACTGCTAAGGCCATACAAATATGTAGGTGCTCACATGCTGTTGTGACGTGGGCCTGGAAACTGCTGCTAGTTCCAATGTATGGGATGTCCTTCATGTGGGCCTTGCCCATTTTCCTTGCCTGGCGAGGGACATTACAGAGATGTGGGGGCTACAGATTCACAGACAGTAGGTGGGAATACTTCACAGGACAGGATATGTGAAGACAACCCAACAACATGAGGGACATATCTCTAGTATTGTGAACAGATTGTATGTCATTATTGATGTTATACACATGGAGGGTTGATAGATTGGTAGGGTTTGTCTGGACATGCATTTACTGAATGACTTCATGTCTGACAGTGATATGTCTCTGACATACCTCTTCACTGGCATGCTGTCCACAGACTGGCCACATGTTTGCCTGTTATGTTGAGGTTCATAGGTTCATACTAGGCTATCTGCCCTAGGGCATTTATAAGCCTTGCCAGAGTATGTTTGGCTTTCGCCACCCATTTTAAATTAATTTTGCTATGCCCTTTTTCGAGGTTAGTATACTGTGCCTGTGTCTAACAGTGACACAGAAGTGATACCTGGGGTAAACCTATGATCTCCCATCCACTCATCAAGATTCCTCTTGAAGAGAGTCAATGAGGGACTCTCCCTAACCTGGACTGGGATTTTATTCCAGATTGAAGGGAGCCTCTGGGTTATGAATCTGTCCCTCCAGCATGCCCTATTTATTTCAGTGCTGAGGTTCAAGTCTCTCGAGCATGTAGCTCGATGGGATTTGGATTTTCTGAGGTGCAGCATGTCCCTTAATTCCGGGTTGGAGATGGCTTTATACGTCAGGCACAGGTTGCCTCTGAGCAGGCGGTATGCCACTGAGTAGAGCTGGAGTTTCTTTAACCGGGCAGCATATGGCATCTGTTTGAGCCCTTTGATCCTCTTGGTGAGGTACTTTTGGGGTCTTTCCAGTTGCTGCAGGTGTTTGGTAAGGTACATTCCAAAAGGGGCATTGTACTCGATTATGGGCCTGATGAGGGATGAGTAAAGAGGCACGATGACCTCCCCTAATCTAGATGTGAATCCCTGCATGATTAGGTGGGCTATATAAAATGTTTTTCTAATCACTTTGGCCACGTGGTTGTCAAATGAGAGATTGCTATCAACTTGGGTCCTCAGGTCCCTAATTACTTCTTCTGTACTTAATGGATTACCACCTATGTGGTAATTTGTGAGCACTTTGTTTTTGCCAAAGGGGATGACTATACACTTTTTGGCATTTAGCTTGAGGCCATGGCTCTGGCACCAGTTGTCTGTTTCTATGAGGCCCTTTTGGAGGATGCTTGTGTCAGCTGGAGAGTCGATTATGGCGCCCAGTTTGCAGTCATCCATGTTGGCCTGTACCTCCGAGAAATATATACTGAACAAGAGAGGTCCCAGGACTGAGCCTTGTGGGATGCCACTTGTAACTGGTTTGGAGTCTGACATGGCTCCAGCAATTCTAACCATGTGGGTTCTGTCCTTGAGCCAGTTTGTAACCCATCTAGTGACATAGGGGTTTATATTTAAGCTGGTGAGCTTATCTATAATGCCCTAGTGGGGTATTGTATCGAAGGCTTTTGCAAGGTCCAGGTAGGCTGTGTGGACCACCTTCCCTTCGTCAATGGCCTTGGTGACTGTTTCAAAGAAGTCGACCAGGTTTAAGAGGCAGGATCTGCCCTTAACAAAGCTGAACTGGGTAGGATCCAGTGTCTGTAGGTCCCCAATATCTTTATTTATGAGGTCCATGATGATCCCTTCCATAGCTTTGCAGACCAAGCTAGTCAGGCTTATGGGGCGATAGTTTCCAGTGTCCGTTGAGGCACCACCTTTGTGAAGAGGGACCACTGTTGCTGTACACCACTCTTTGGGTACATATCCTGTAGTAAGGCTGAGATTGAACAGTAGTTTTATGTTTGGGTTTAGCTCTTCTTGGAGTTCATGTAGGACACAGCCTGGGACACTGTCTGGTCCCATTGATGCTGTGTTTTTTGCTTTGGAGAGGGCGGCTCTTACCTGAGCATCTGAGATGTCAGGGGGGCAGCACTCTGCTGGGATAGATATTTGCTCTTTTGGTGGGGAGGGGGGGGAGTTTGCACTGAACCTGTCAGCTAGGATGTTGGCAATGTCTGTGGGTTTGGTGTATTTTTTGTCATTTTGGACTAATTCTGAGCATATTTGGGAATTCCCACCCAGGTTCCTAGCATAACTAAAGAAAGCCTTGTGATTATCCTTAGTGTCCTGTGCAATTTTTCTCTCGAAGCTGGCCTTAGATGATTTTATGAGTGCCCTTAGTTTTTTGCTAATACTGATCAGAGATGTCTTCCCTTTTTGGGATTTTGCTCTATCATGTAGTAGCTTCCTCCTTCTATTGTATAGTTTGTTTATGGCTGGGGTCCACCAGACAGGACGTCTACCTTTGGAGGATTGGGTCTTGGTTTTATTTGGGATTGCATGATCCATGCATTCCTGAAGGTGTTCATAGAATGCATTTATAAAGGTTTCTGCGGTCTGGGCCGTATTTTCCACAGGCCCGGGGGCTTTGAAGGATTCCACCTCGGTTTTGAGGAGTGCGAAATTTGCTTTAGAGAAGTTTTTCACTGTGGTTTTCTGGGCAGGGGGTGGGGTCGGGATGTGAATATCCAGTGAGATCAGTTTATGGTCTGATCTTACCAGTGAGGGATACACTTCTGGTCTGGAGCATAGAGTTCCCATGCTGGTGATGATCAGGTCCAGTATTTTTTCCCCTCTTGTGGGATTGGTAACAAGTTGTTCCATAGCATTTGAGTTTATGAATTCTAGGAACCTTTGGGCTAGGCTGTTGGAGCTAGAGTAATGCTCCCAGTCTATGTTTGGGTAGCTGAAGTCACCCAATATAATGGTGTTTGGAGAGATGTTCTCCAGACAGTTTTTTCAGTCGGGGACTCTGGGGAATGCAGTCACTAAATGCTAACATTCATTCGTATTACTGACTTCATATTGCTCATAAAGGATATGTTACAACAAACCTGGTAACATCAGCAACTGTCTTAGTTTATAACAGCAATGTGTGTCCAGTCTATGCCTGTATTTGTGCCTCTGTCCCCAAATGATGTCAGGCTTTGTCCAAATGTCATGCACTATGA
This sequence comes from Protopterus annectens, assembly GCF_019279795.1. Taxonomy (NCBI): domain Eukaryota; kingdom Metazoa; phylum Chordata; order Ceratodontiformes; family Protopteridae; genus Protopterus; species Protopterus annectens. Next base: position 1,785,496,352 of record NC_056739.1, on the reverse strand, counting down.
GGCTCAGAGGTATTTAGTATCATTATTTCTTGCCTTCATTCCTACTACCATTCCAGTGATGTAGTAGACCCACAGACATGTTACAGGGAAGAAGCCATAGATATGAGTCATAAGCCTGTACATTCTGAGGTGAACTGTACATTTGAGAGGTCTGTGTATGGCTGGCCATTGTTAACAGACTGTCAAGATTGTGTAGAAGTGTCATGTGTACATGTTATTTGGGCTGTGTAAGGAGGGGGATACATGTGAGTGGCATGGCTCCTTTCTATCTGACTGTGCATTCTGCTCCATTTTCTGGTTCCCTATCCACTGTTTTATGTTTGCATGGGTAGACTGTGACATGTCCTGTAACACCTCAAGATTCTACTACACTGGGGCTTGGGGCAATATATGTATGGGTAATATGTGAGTGACAAACAGGATATGTGTGTTCAAACTGTCATTATAGTGCATTGTTCAGTTTGTGTACTGGTATGTCACTGTGACTATGGTACAATTGGTTGTGGGTATGCACTTTCACACCAGTGTCTGTTTTCCAGTGGTGTTACATCCCTGTAGTGCCTGATATATTTGCAAATACATGTGTAATTCACCATAGCAGATTTGGGTCAGTGTTGTGTCAGTCTGACTGTAGTTTGGACGGTGCTGGGTGACATGCTTAGCAGCTGAGTGTAGTTTCCCTAATGTGATGTTATGTCCACATATTTGTAGGATGTACTGTTGCCTGGCCCCCATAGGTGTTTTGTATTTCTGACACATCAGTTGGATGATAACTAGTACAAAGTAATTGAGTGTCTGACTTGTGCTATTTCAGTCAATATATGTTAGGAAACACAGGAGGATATTACTGCAGCAACTGTGTCAGCTTATCTACTGCAGTATTTCAGATATGTCCTTATTTTCTTGGCTTTGTCCCCCCACTTTGTCAGGCTTGGTCCAGACTCGTTGCATTAAGGGGTTCTGAGTGCACCTCTCGACTGGCCAGATTGTTTCAGAATGTCCAAATTTATTGCTCATATTTCTGGTCTGTTCCACAGATTCATTATTTTTATTTCCCTGGTAAATCACTTTGATGATCTGAGGATTTCTGTCAGTAAATGATGACATACATTTCAGTTTTAGAACTCAAATCCTTCAGAACATGTATGCTGAAACAAACCCTGTCTCTCTGGCACCATTCTACATTTATGTAAGAGCAATATTTAAAATATGTCACAAAAGGCAGATCATGTCTCCTAAACCTGACTGACTTCTTTGAAGCAGTTATTAAAGCTGTAGATGAGGGTAAGGTGGTTCACACAGCCTATCTAGATCTCGCCAAGGCTTTTGACACCATCCCCCACTCTGGAATTAAAGATAAACTCACTAAACTAAGTATAAATTCCTATGTCACAAGATGGGTTGCCAACTGGCTCACTGACAGAACCCACATTGTGAAAGTAGCAGACTCCAAATCCAACTTCAGACCAGTGACAAGTGGAGTACCCCAGGGTTCAGTCCTGCATCCTCTCCTGTTTGGTATCTAGTTTTCTGAAGTACAGGCTAATACAGAAGGTCTTTGGCTAATGAAGTTCGCAGATGACTGCAAACTAGGAGCCATAATTGAAACTTGTAATGATGTGGGCATCCTAGAAAAGGGCCTCACTCAGACAGATGTCAAAGCCATGCCCTCGAGCTCAATGCCAAAAAGTGCATTGTCATCCTCTTTGGTAAAAACTCTGTATCCATGAGCTACCACATTGGTGGTAGTCTACTTAACATTGAAAGTGCGATAAGAGACCTTGGGGCACAGGTGGAGAGTAGTCTCTCCTTTGATAATTACATTGCCATAATAGTCAGGAAATTCTTCTATGTGGCACACCTCATCACAAAAGGTTTCTCGTCCAGGAAAAAAGAGGTCATTGTTCCCCTCTACTCATCATTCATTAGACCCATTATAGAGTACAACACCCCTTTTGGTATGTACCTTACAAGACATCTACAACAACTGTAAAGGCTGCAGAAATACCTCACAAAGAGGATTACCAGCCTCAAACAAATTCCCTATGCAGACTGTCTCAAAAAACTCCAGCTTTACTCCATCGTATATTGCCTACTCAGAGGCGATCTCTGAATAACATACAAAGGTATTTCAAACCCAGAGCTGTTGAACATGCTCCACTTAAAGAAATCCCAATCCCTCCAAGCTACACACCCTAGGGACCTAAACCTTGTCACCACAATAAACAGAACATGCTGGAGGGATAGATTCCTGTCCCAGAGACTTCCCATACTCTTGAACAAACTACCTAGCTATATCAAACAAAGCTCCTCATTAGCACTCTTTAAGTAAAATCTTGATGATTGGATGGGAAATAGGAAATTCACCCTGGGGATCACCTCTGTGGCTCTGCTCAACAGGGGCACAGGAAAATAATTTTCTTGGGTGGCAAAAGCCAGGGTACCTTTTTGGCTAGGCTTGTATAGGCCCTAGGGATGATAGCCTATTACCTATAAACCTATGTGTGTGCAAAATGGACAGCTATGTATGGGGCAATATTTTTTTTGGGTGGGACAGATGCTCTTTTCTTTTTTTTAAGTGAGAGTGGGATGTTGGGGAAGATTATAGGTATATCTGGGGAGGTAGGTTGGGTAGGGAGACAGACAAGACAGACAAGACAGCAGACAGGGATGGTATACGATACATGATGAGGTAAACACATTTGAAGGGAAGGGTGGTTGAGAATCCAAAGACCATGTGCCCCTGTATTGTTGCAGTTGGACTAAGATTCTCACCCATGGGCAGTCACCACTTTATCTTCACGGCCGTGCTGGGGGCTGGACAGGGGGGGAGGCCTGCCCCTCGAGGTGCACCAGGCAGCCCTCAGTTTGGCTCAGCTCCTATCCAAATTTGGATTGAAGGGTGCTGCACACCAAACCCCAGTCCTGACTGCAGGTGACAGCCTCCTTTCCATGCCCGTTCCCAGGGGCTGGACATGCCCTGTCCCCTGCAGTGGTTCTACATGAAGGTGGTGCAGGACCAGCAGATGAGGGAGATCTGGGTTGGGTCCTGGATGTCCTTTGACCTGGTGCCACAGCCAGATGAGGTGGGACAGGGGGATCCACTGGAATCTGTCTTCCCAAGTCCACTATGTTGTTTAGGGTTTACAAAATATGTTGTTTAGTCATGAACAACACATTTCAAGATTAGTTATAACAGCATGCATGGGTGTTCCAATTAACCCCATAAAATAGATTTGAAACAGTTGCATAGGAAACAGAACACATGCATAAATGGAAGAGTATGCATCATAACAACATGCCAGTAACATTGGCGGCAACAGGCCACCAACAATGGTATTTGAACAAGATATGTTAACATGCAAGCAATCAAACATATTAACTATAGTATAACACAAGTCCCAACATTAGGGTTGGAGCACAACATACCCATAATATGAGATGAGGGGTGGGTGGTGAGATAGAAAATCCATTAACAACTGTTTACGCTTCTATTTTCCACAACAGTACTGCTCAATACACTATGGGTATGCCCTCACTTTACATCTACCTATGGCCATAGCTTCTGTAGTACAGACATACCTATTAAACTGTCAGCTTGCAATGGTATGAGGCAAACTGTGACAACTCTGGGTACATGACTAGAGGGGACTGGTACATGTCAGTTTTACATATCTGGCACAAGAGGGGTACCTTGAACTGCTATGTGAGTGTGCTACTGGCATATGTCAACTGGTTTCCTATCTGTGTCCAGGATTATTTGCAGCAGTGAACACTAGCCATGACAGCATGACACCTGAGAGACATGTATCAGCAACATACCTCTCAAAATCTTAGAGCATGACACCTGGACAAAGCAATACATAAGAGTGGGAGAAAGGCCCATAAATATGGACAATTTTTAGATATTGCTTTTACAAACTTAGAAAGTTGATAAAATAGCAGGTGTTGCATTTTGAATGGCTTTTCTGATGGATATGACATCTGACACTTATATGTCTATCATTATTTTCTAACTTCAGTCTATAATGATTTGCCACTGATTTGCCATTATACCAGTACTTTATGTAAAATGGACCAAACATCTGAGACAGATATCTGGACATTCACTGTATATCTGTACAGTTGAGAGCTATGATTTGGGAAGAGTGCATATTGTATGTACCTACCCTGTTGTAATTTGCAGGCATTTGGTGTGACAATTGAGCAGTTGTACACAGTTTATTAGTATACCCTTCAGACAGCTACTGGCAACATTTACTTACCTGTAAAACCTGTGGGGAAAATATCTGTTAACACTACCTGACTGTTGTTATATTTATTCCTGATTTCTTGTGTGTAGAGATGCACACATCTTAGTACCACTCCCTGGATTCAAACCGTGTCTGCGTGTGCAAAATTAACAGCTAAGCTATTTTGCATCACACTGAGCTACTGGGGAACTGCTGTTTTTTTTTTTTTTTCAATTGTTTCTGTCTAATAGTCTCTTGGTTAGACAGTCTGAACTTGTAATCCTGTGATGTATGCATGACAGATAGTTATTGTACTGTGCATTACTCCTTTGGATTACTACAACCTGGAAAGCAAAGGTTAACACAAGGCAATGCTGCATGGTACACACATTGATACTTTCCATATTACTATTCAGGGATCAGAGTTTAGTGCAGTATATATTTCATATTTAATTTATATCTCATTTTGCAGCTACACCATCTGTGGTTTCTCCTAACAGCTTGCTCACAGATGAACCTCAGTTAATGTATGGTGTCACAACCATATTTGCTGTGAAGAACATCTATACATTCTATATATGTCTACAGCAACATACCAGAATTAACACAACAGTTTTTTAAGGGTCTTTATTGTACTTCAATATTCATCAGTCATACTTTTTTATTTATTCAGTTCACACAGTAACAGTATACATACTAGCAGTAAGCAATGTACTCCATCTTAGCTATTTTAACAATATACTGCAAAACAGATTTGTACTCACCAGCCTGTAGGCACAGTCTTAGCAATCTGTCACCATGGGCTTCCACATTCACAGCCCTCTCTACTGTAGCTGTATGGGAGAAAAACACACATTATGCATATCTGTATATCACATTCTCAGATCAGTATTTTCTACAAACTACTTGACAGTGATACTTACACACTACTGGAGCATTCCTGTCCTTCTTGGATCTACTGGTTTAGGAGTGCCCCCTTCCAATGCTTTAGGTCGGTATAGTGGTGCTGTACCTGATCACCAATCTGGGGGATGCCAGTAGCACTGGTGAGGAAATGTGCAAGACAGTCCCAGGCCTCTTCTGTGTATTGGCAGCCCTGATACTGGCCCTGTAGCAGTCTCTCCTCATGGTTTTTAACTAGGAGTCCAGCCATGATCCTGGACTCTCGAATGCTCCACTGTTGCGCCCGAAAGCACACTCCCTCTCTTACTCCAGACATTGTATCTGCACAGATGGACTATAACAGATTATGGCTGCATTCCTACCTGTGCCATTTAACGCATTCCCTCCATTACACCTCTTTTGAGTGTGTACCTTTAACTCCCAGGGGGTGTGGCTTCAGCCTTTAAAAAATAAAGTTATCACCTTACAGTTCTAACAAATACTCATTGACATAGGTCAAATATCAATACAGTTGTTTGTGCCATCATATATGCTTAAAGATAAAATATTCTGATACCTTGTATGTAGCATGGTTTTGGAATTATTAATGCAAATATGAACAAGCAATATTTGATGCCTAAAGGCGGAATAGGAGGTAACTGCAGATGCACCTGGAGATGTCACTTGGATGTAATGAGTTAAATAGTGAGATATTCCCACCCTTTGCTGTCATCATTGGACCATTTTGAAAAGGTTAAGCTCTGTTATACAGTGCACAAATCTGCTAAGCCAGTTTTAACACTGCCTAAAGGAGAAGTTGTTCAGCACTGTTTAACAGTGGGCAAATCCACTTAGCTGAGCTACCTGCTGCTTAGCATTCATGTCTTAGCAATAGTTACACCTGCCAAGCATAGCTGACCATTGCTAACCACTGCTCACTTTTAATTATTTAAATATATCAGAAGACTGACTTCATTTATTAAGTGTATACTTTACATGGCAATCCCTCTATGTGCTTTCCTTACATTGGCAAGGGATGTGACTATACTGTATGGGACATGTGTGTACATGGGTTCCCATATTATATGCACTCACACTTACCACTCAGCTACACCATCCTGATTGAAAAAAAAACAGTTACTACATAATTTAAGTTTAAAAAAAAAAAATTTAATACTGCTTTCCCATATAAAAATAACTTGTCTGTCTTGGTACTCTAACCATGAACACCTAAATGTAAATCTGGGACTCTAACCACTACACTATTGTGCCTTGGAAGTTTCACCTGTATATTTGTATTTATCTCCTATGGGATGTCAAAGCTATGGTAAGCAGAGGGCCATAACACTCACACCCACTTAGCTACGCTTAAACATTTCTTAGCCAAAAAAAATATATAATATTATTATTATATTATTATGTTATATAGTGAGTATTGTGGTGTTCTGACAAGTCATTGAGGACTGTAATCAGGAAATAATGGCCTACATTTGGCTTTCAGGCTTCTATCCTTCAGAAATTCCTGTTGACACATATCCTGTTTTCTATCAACTTTCTAAGTGTGTGAGGGCAAAATTTCAGATGTGTCCCTATTTTTAGTGTTTCGTCCCCCTATTATTTTTGTCTTTGTCCACATGGACTGCTGTCAGGGAATATTTGCATACATTTGCTTTCAGACTTCTATCCTTTGGCAATTCATGCTAATACATGACCTGTTTTCAATCAACTTTCTCAGTTTGTGAGGGCAATATGTATGATGTCTCCCTTTTCAGGGATTTATTAACCATTATTTGTGGTTTTGTTCACATTTCCTGCTTTAGCAGGTTGCAGAGGTGTTGTACAGCTCTTTTACAAGGCAGGGTGTGTGTCACGGAACCTGTCATACATCCCCTGCATTGCTTTTCTGCTGTCGTATGTATTTCAGTGTCCACAGACACTGAAATGATCATTTATTTCATTTCAGTGTTCGTGGACACTGAAATACTGGCATTTTATTAGAGAAATTCTCTAATATTATGACAGATAGTATTAGAAAGTGCTGTACGGCACTTCCTGAGTGCAGGGGGCATGTTCAATGTCAGTGAACTTATTGAACACACCCCCTGCACTTGTTCATGGTTTGTGTCCATGTAGGTTAAACAGCAGCGGGCCTTCATGAATATGCAAGGTGTGATGCTGTGCTATATGGACACGAACCACTCCGTGCAGGAATAGTGCTATTCCTGCATTGAGTTCATTGAATCCCAGGGCTAGTCTGTTAAGTAGAAAGCTTAATGGGTTAAGGGCTAGACAAAAAAAGCAACTGTGACAGAAAGTCATTCTGGAATATCCATCTTTAAATTTTTATCCCTGTAACAATAAGTTGTCCTTTAGTGTGGCTTAGTGGTTTGCCACTGTTTCATGGTCACTGTAATGTAATTGATCAGTTTATGTTGTATATTATACATTTTTAAGCACTCTTTTATCCATGAATGTGGGATACTGTCAAATGCTTTTTTGTTGTCTATCAATGCCATAATTAGATTCTTCCCCTTTTTGCAGTTCTCCATTATGACTTATTTTAAAAACAAATGATCCTTTGTTCCATATGGCTTTCTTTTTCTTACCCTTTTGTTCTGTTGACATAATTGAGTTTTTTAAGTGACTATAATCTCTGTCCACATCAATTCCAGTGTATAGTTTATAAGTAGTCTGAAGCCAAGTTACTGGTCTATAGTTTTTAGGATAGCTTCCAGTTTCACTCGTAAGTAAGGGTATTGTTTTCCTGTTGTTAACCAGGCTGGTGTCTGTTCAGGGTGTGTATGTAGATAGTCCTTACTTATTATTAAATCTCCATGTAATGTTTTCAATACTTTTAGCCAGATGTTAGGTACTGTATGTGGGTCTGGGGTTTTCCAGTTAGGAACTTTTCCTAAATTTGTTTCAGTCTCTCTGACTGCTACTTCACCCCATTTCATATCTAGTACATTTCAACTTCTTATCCTTTCTTTTACTTCTTTTATCCATTTAGCATCTTTGTTACATTTCATGGGATCTTCATAGATATTTCTCTAAAATATATCTATTTCTTCCTTTTTGGTGGTGTTTCAATTCCTTTTGCCTTGCTTCCTAATTCTCTATAAAACTTTTTTGGGTCATCAATAAACTGCTTGCTTTGTACCTTTACTTTGTATTAATCTGCTTATCCTCTATGTTTTTTCTGCCTGTGCTGATATTTTTAGTTTATTATTTGCGATAGTGCCTGATAGATCCTGATTTGTTCTGATACTGTGCATTGCTTTAATCATGTCTGTCTTTCCTAGTATTTTTGTTGATCTGTTCCTTCTTCTATACTCTTCTAACTGTGACACTTCTTGTCTTAATTGCATTATAGTTTTCTGTACTCAATACTTCCTTGATAGCATTCAATTTCCCCATTCCTTTCCCTTACTACTCTGTGTTTTTGTGGAAAGACTTTGCCAGTTTTTAATTTCGCTCCAAAGTAATATATCCTATTTACTTTTGTTATATCAGAGGAATCTAATGAGCAGTCCTAATGATTGTGTTCATTTGTTTTATCAAACTTCTAATTTTGGGAGTTTTATTGACTTTCTATTTCTTTCATTAGTCTTAATATATCTGTCTATCTCTATTAAATCAACCAAGTCTTCTCTTACATCATTTTCTTCTGAACTGAGGACACATTCCTTGTTCTCTATTTCCTGTGAGCATTCTATAGAAAGTTCCACAGCATCTTCCTGTGCTACATTCTGTTTAGTTTCATCCTGTGTCATCTGTTGCTCTTTCATATGGGAACTCACTGGCCTATCACTCCACAACATTGACTGCATCAGAGTTGCCCCAGTTTCCTGCTTCTTCCCTTGCTGTGCAACACCAACTGAATGTTGGTACTGGTTTCCTATGGAAGACTCCAAAGTATCTTCATATGGCAATCGATCAGATATTTCCTCCTCCACTGATTTTTCCTCAGTTTGGAGATCCATTGCTCTGTCCTACTGTGATGCTATCAGAATTAGATTTTCTACACTAAATCCTTCACTTCGCAGGTAATCCATAACCTCACGTTTCTATTTCATTAATGTCTTCATTACTAATCCTCTTTTCAACATTTCCTTCTTTTCATAACTCTCAGCTGTACATATTTTCACAGAATGTCTATATTTTTTCCTCATATGTTTGGTCTGTTCCTCAAAAAATGTGTGATTTTCAGGCAAATCACTGGGATGATCTCAGGACTGAAGTCACTAATAATGATATACATTTGTGTTTTAGACTTTATATCCCTCAGAAAAATGCATGCTAAAACAAATTTTGTTATTGTAGCAGCTTTCTAAGTTTACTAGAGTGGTTTACTATCAAAATCTCAAAAAACAAAAAATATACTGTTTGGAACATTGAACAGTAAAGTCAAATCCCTGCATATTAATTAAGTGAAAATGTTGAATCTGATGACCAAATTCAGCAGATTCAACATGTTTGCCAAATATCAAGCACGATGTCTGTACAGGTGCTCAAGTAAGTTTCACTCCTATACTTCCCATCATGTTTTTGCAGGGGGGAAAGCTCCCAAGCACCCTCCATGCTGCGCCTCCCCACAACACCTGCTAACTGAAATAAATAGGACATGCTGGAGGGACAGATTCATAACCCAGAGGCTCCCTTCACTCTGGAATAAAATCCCAGTCCAGGTTAGGCAGAGTCCCTCATTGACTCTTTTCAAGAGGAATCTTGATGAGTGGATGGGAGATTGTAGGTTTACCCAGGTATCACTTCTGTGTCACTGTTAGACAGAGGCACAGTGTACTAACTCAAAAAGGGCATAGCAAAATAAATTTAAAATGTGTGGCGAAAGCCAAACACATTCTGGCTAGGCTTATAAATGCCCTAGGGCAGATAGCCTAGTATGAACCTATGAACCTATGAACTATATATTCCAACTTTGTTATGCTTAAACAGTGAGGAAAGAGATGAATGTCCCAATCCGCACTGTACCACGATGTCTATTCTTACATAAAGCTCATATCAACAAATTCACAGTGACACTTGCTGATATGATCTATTGAACATTTAACGTTCGGCAACATGGGAATTGGCCACCTACCATTCGACATTCTCGTGTTTATAGAACCTACGTTCAACATTTTGACTTTAAACCTATAAGAACCATATTTAAAAACTGTCACTATTTTTGGGCCTTCTCCCCCCATTCTGTAAGGCTCTGTCCAGAATTGTTCTGCTAAGAGATTGAAAGGTACGCTTTTCTTTTCTAATTTATTGTATTGTAAAATAGTCCATGTCTGGACGCCTTTGCCTGTATTTCTTTTCAAATATCTTTCATGCTACTCTTTTTTTATTGATTAGTTTTGCTTTCTCCTTTGCATAAATATTGCACCATATTACATCCCTTTTTTCCCATGTCCATATTTCTTCTTCAGCTGTCCCATGCTCCTCCTGTTTCTTCTTACTTGTGTGACTCATTTTTCCATCATGCTGTGATATAAGCTGTGTCAGACTTTCTACGTGAAATCTTTCACTTCACAAGTATTCCATAACTTTAACTTCTATTTTTTAACTGCTACTTTATTAATCTTCTGTTCTGTGTTCCCTCTTTGTGATCTTATTTTTTTATTTTGAAATGTTCCATATCAGTATGCCTTTGCCTTTATTTCTCTTTGAATATCATTGGGGCTGCCTTTTTTGTATTGATTAATTTGGCGTTCTCCTTTGCATAAATATTGCACCATATCAGAGCTCTCTTTCTTTCCCATGTCCATATTTCTTTTCTATACCTTTCAAAAATCTCTAGATTTTTTTATTTATATTTTCACACTTCCTCAGTTGCTTCTTTCTCCAAACAGCCCAAGGTTTCTTGGGCTATATAATGTTTTTCATAAACCCATTGTATTAATAAGCAACATTTTTATTTGAAGCTTCTGACTTTTTTTTTTTTTTGAAGTATTTTCTTTCCTCTAATTTCTCTCTTAACCTTTCTGTATAACTTCTGTCTGGAAATTCTGGGTTTCTTGTATAATAGAAGTTAGTTTTGCTGCTGTGCACCCCTGGCTGAGCGCCTACACCTTTCACTATTTCTTCCTGGCTAGCCCCATGTGTGTGTGGCCTGGTGGACACCTACTCTAAAGGAAATATTCTACACTCCCAGCCAATTGCTCTAGCAACTCCATCAAACCTTGCTGCCTCCACAAAGCTTCTCCCTGACTTAATGAAACTCTTTCTTCCTGGCTAGCCCCTTGTGTGTGTGGCCTGGTGGACAACTACTCTAAAGGAAATATTCTACACTCCCAGCCAATTGCTCTAGCAACTCCATCAAACCTTGCTGCCTCCACAAAGCTTCTCCCTGACTTAATGAAACTCTTTCTTCCTGGCTAGGGCCTTGTGTGTGTGGCCTGGTGGACACCTACTCTAAAGGAAATATTCTACACTCCCAGCCAATTGCTCTAGCAACTCCATCAAACCTTGCTGCCTCCACAAAGCTTCTCCCTGACTTAATGAAACTCTTTCTTCCTGGCTAGCCCCTTGTGTGTGTGGCCTGGTGGACACCTACTCTAAAGGAAATATTCTACACTCCCAGCCAATTGCTCTAGCAACTGCATCAAACCTTGCTGCCTCCACAAAGCTTCTCCCTGACTTAATGAAACTCTTTCTTCCTGGCTAGCCCCTTGTGTGTGTGGCCTGGTGGACAACTACTCTAAAGGAAATATTCTACACTCCCAGCCAATTGCTCTAGCAACTCCATCAAACCTTGCTGCCTCCACAAAGCTTCTCCCTGACTTAATGAAACTCTTTCTTCCTGGCTAGCCCCTTGTGTGTGTGGCCTGGTGGACACCTACTCTAAAGGAAATATTCTACACTCCCAGCCAATTGCTCTAGCAACTCCATCAAACCTTGATGCCTCCACAAAGCTTCTCCCTGACTTAATGAAAGTACGTGATACTGCTACCAGACCTTGAACTATTAGTTTGTTTGCCCTGATAGGTGCTTTGTCTGCTCTCTGCCAGGAAAGCCAGCAGCCTAACCCCCTTTGTCTTCTATCCTCTTCTTTCCCCTCTGAGAGTTCCACAGGCTTGCTCCCTTCCCCCTTCATTCTAACCCAGACCTGGGTTCCCCCTGGTGTACCAAAGGCAATTTCTGCTTTTGTCCATTAGATGGTACCCTCCCCCCACTAATACCTAGTGCTACTCACTCACTCCAGCTTTTTCTGTATACCCTTACTTTTCTCTCACTCTCTGCTACATTCTAACACTTCATACTATTACCTTCCTTTTTTCCTCTCACCACTTTCACACTCCTGCCCATTCCACGCCACTAATTCAAACTCCCCTCTACCTTCCTTCTGTTTCAACACCTCACTGATAGGTTTCTGATCCTCTTCTGTGTACATTGGTTCTCTCTGCTGTGATTATACAGTCCTTCTGATCCGCACCTTGTCCCCCTTATCCTGACTCCTCCCACTCCTATCCCTCCTCCCAATCCTCCCCCGGAGCTTTTAAAAGAGCTCTCTTACCTCCGGGCGCCATTTTTAAGTCCTCATCTGTGTTTTGCTGCTGTGCGCCCCTGGCTGAGCGCCTACACCTTTCAGTAAGCTAACTTTTATTTATGGTTTGTTGAATCCACTGTATAAGCCTTGCTGCCTGTAATGGCACTGCTCATAAATATTGGCTCTGCCTCCACTGTTTGCTACTAAATTGGTATATTACACGTTGTACTTTACTACTTACTGCCTGTTACTATGAATGTGGTGTAACATGTTATTTTAAACATAAATGAACACACCAGGCTTACATAGCATGTACTCATAACCTGGCTGTTCTCCTACCATGTCTTATCTACTTTCTTTTGCGGTTATTACTGTGTAGTTAGTTGTAAGTACTCTTTACGCTCCTATATTGCTTGAGTTGCATGATACAGGCGACGCTGCCTGTAACATCTAGCATTGAGGTCTTCCGCCTTAAAGATCCTATGTACATCGGAGCGTTCATATTAACACTCCTAGCCTTATAGAAATGCATAGTGTTATCTGAACCGAATACAGCCTATAAGCTGATATTTAAGTATTTAAACTTCGTGACCGTAGCTTCTGTTAAAACATTATGCGCAACCAGAACGTTCACACAGGCTCCGCATTGCTAAAAGACTTTTCTGAAGTGAACATAGGTTAGGCGCTGATATTCATGTATTTATACTTGACATCGCCAGCTTTTCCTAAAGAAGTTGTGTTAACCAGGGTGTTACACAGGTTCCATTACTCAGTGTTTCTTAACCAAATATAGGTTAGGAGCTGATATCACTGTATTTAGAGTCAGCGACATCGCTCAGCTTTTCTTAAAGAATTGTGAGCAACCACAGCACTCACACAGGTTCCTGCTCTAAGTGCTTCTGTAATGAATAAAGTTTGTAGCCGATACTACAGTATTTAAATGTATGGCGACATTGCCCAGCTTCTCTTATGAAGGTTCAGGCGCAATCAGAGCATTAACACAGGTTTCGTCTTTGCCGCAAACATACTCGGCAACTACATACCCTTATCTGTTGAAATTAAGCAGTGCCCCACACAGCTATAGTGCACAGAATGCTGCTAAGAGCCGTTTAATGTGAATGTTTGTACAACCTCATGGTTACAGTTATTTACTATTTTCCGCTTTACCATTTTTCAATGTGGTTTAACCTACAATGCATTCATTCTTTGTTTAAAGTTTTTTTCTTGTAGCCTTGGGGTTTTGGCCTTTTGGGAAAAAAAAAAAAAAAAAAAAAAAAAGAAAAAAAAAAAAAATTTTTTTTTTTTTTTTTTTTTTTTTTTGTTTTTTTTCTTTTTTTTTTTTCTTTTTTTTTTTTTTTTTTTTTTTGGGCCTTTTTGGTTTTTTTTTTGGAAAAAAAAACCCCCCCCACAATCACTACTCATTGACATAGGTCAAATATCCAATACAGTTGTTTGTGCCATCATATATGCTTAAAGATAAAATATTCTGATACCTTGTATGTAGCATGGTTTTGAAATATTAATGCAAATATGAACAAGCATTATTTGACATAGGAGGTAACTGCAGATGCACCTGGAGAAGTCACTTGGATGTAATGAGTTAAATAGTGAGATATTCCCACCTTTGCTGTCATCATTGGACCATTTTGAAAGGTTAAGCTCTGTTATACAGTGCACAAATCTGCTAAGCCAGTTTTAACACTGCCTAAAGGAGAAGTTGTTCAGCACTGTTTAACAGTGGGCAAATCCACTTAGCTGAGCTACCTGCTGCTTAGCATTCATGTCTTAGCAATAGTTACACCTGCCAAGCATAGCTGACCATTGCTAACCACTGCTCACTTTAATTATTTAAATATATCAGAAGACTGACTTCATTTATTAAGTGTATACTTTACATGGCAATCCCTCTATGTGCTTTCCTTACATTGGCAAGGGATGTGACTATACTGTATGGGACATGTGTGTACATGGGTTCCCATATTATATGCACTCACACTTACCACTCAGCTACACCATCCTGATTGAAAAAAAAACAGTTACTACATAATTTAAGTTTAAAAAAATTTTAATACTGCTTTCCCATATAAAAATAACTTGTCTGTCTTGGTACTCTAACCATGAACACCTAAATGTAAATCTGGGACTCTAACCACTACACTATTGTGCCTTGGAAGTTTCACCTGTATATTTGTATTTATCTCCTATGGGATGTCAAAGCTATGGTAAGCAGAGGGCCATAACACTCACACCCACTTAGCTACGCTTAAACATTTCTTAGCCAAAAAAAATATATAATATTATTATTATATTATTATGTTATATAGTGAGTATTGTGGTGTTCTGACAAGTCATTGAGGACTGTAATCAGGAAATAATGGCCTACATTTGGCTTTCAGGCTTCTATCCTTCAGAAATTCCTGTTGACACATATCCTGTTTTCTATCAACTTTCTAAGTGTGTGAGGGCAAAATTTCAGATGTGTCCCTATTTTTAGTGTTTCGTCCCCCTATTATTTTTGTCTTTGTCCACATGGACTGCTGTCAGGGAATATTTGCATACATTTGCTTTCAGACTTCTATCCTTTGGCAATTCATGCTAATACATGACCTGTTTTCAATCAACTTTCTCAGTTTGTGAGGGCAATATGTATGATGTCTCCCTTTTCAGGGATTTATTAACCATTATTTGTGGTTTTGTTCACATTTCCTGCTTTAGCAGGTTGCAGAGGTGTTGTACAGCTCTTTTACAAGGCAGGGTGTGTGTCACGGAACCTGTCATACATCCCTGCATTGCTTTTCTGCTGTCGTATGTATTTCAGTGTCCACAGACACTGAAATGATCATTATTTCATTTCAGTGTTCGTGGACACTGAAATACTGGCATTTTATTAGAGAAATTCTCTAATATTATGACAGATAGTATTAGAAAGTGCTGTACGGCACTTCCTGAGTGCAGGGGGCATGTTCAATGTCAGTGAACTTATTGAACACACCCCCTGCACTTGTTCATGGTTTGTGTCCATGTAGGTTAAACAGCAGCGGGCCTTCATGAATATGCAAGGTGTGATGCTGTGCTATATGGACACGAACCATCTGCAGGAATAGTGCTATTCCTGCATTGAGTTCATTGAATCCCAGGGCTAGTCTGTTAGTAGAAAGTTTAATGGGTTAAGGGCTAGACAAAAAAAGCAACTGTGACAGAAAGTCATTCTGGAATATCCATCTTTAAATTTTTATCCCTGTAACAATAAGTTGTCCTTTAGTGTGGCTTAGTGGTTTGCCACTGTTTCATGGTCACTGTAATGTAATTGATCAGTTTATGTTGTATATTATACATTTTTAAGCACTCTTTTATCCATGAATGTGGGATACTGTCAAATGCTTTTTTGTTGTCTATCAATGCCATAATTAGATTCTTCCCCTTTTTGCAGTTCTCCATTATGACTTATTTTAAAAACAAATGATCCTTTGTTCCATATGGCTTTCTTTTTCTTACCCTTTTGTTCTGTTGACATAATTGAGTTTTTTAAGTGACTATAATCTCTGTCCACATCAATTCCAGTGTATAGTTTATAAGTAGTCTGAAGCCAAGTTACTGGTCTATAGTTTTTAGGATAGCTTCCAGTTTCACTCGTAAGTAAGGGTATTGTTTTCCTGTTGTTAACCAGGCTGGTGTCTGTTCAGGGTGTGTATGTAGATAGTCCTTACTTATTATTAAATCTCCATGTAATGTTTTCAATACTTTTAGCCAGATGTTAGGTACTGTATGTGGGTCTGGGGTTTTCCAGTTAGGAACTTTTCCTAAATTTGTTTCAGTCTCTCTGACTGCTACTTCACCCCATTTCATATCTAGTACATTTCAACTTCTTATCCTTTCTTTTACTTCTTTTATCCATTTAGCATCTTTGTTACATTTCATGGGATCTTCATAGATATTTCTCTAAAATATATCTATTTCTTCCTTTTTGGTGGTGTTTCAATTCCTTTTGCCTTGCTTCCTAATTCTCTATAAAACTTTTTTGGGTCATCAATAAACTGCTTGCTTTGCACCTTTACTTTGTATTAATCTGCTTATCCTCTATGTTTTTCTGCCTGTGCTGATATTTTTAGTTTATTATTTGCGATAGTGCCTGATAGATCCTGATTTGTTCTGATACTGTGCATTGCTTTAATCATGTCTGTCTTTCCTAGTATTTTTGTTGATCTGTTCCTTCTTCTATACTCTTCTAACTGTGACACTTCTTGTCTTAATTGCATTATAGTTTTCTGTACTCAATACTTCCTTGATAGCATTCAATTTCCCCATTCCTTTCCCTTACTACTCTGTGTTTTTGTGGAAAGACTTTGCCAGTTTTTAATTTCGCTCCAAAGTAATATATCCTATTTACTTTTGTTATATCAGAGGAATCTAATGAGCAGTCCTAATGATTGTGTTCATTTGTTTTATCAAACTTCTAATTTTGGGAGTTTTATTGACTTTCTATTTCTTTCATTAGTCTTAATATATCTGTCTATCTCTATTAAATCAACCAAGTCTTCTCTTACATCATTTTCTTCTGAACTGAGGACATATTCCTTGTTCTCTATTTCCTGTGAGCATTCTATAGAAAGTTCCACAGCATCTTCCTGTGCTACATTCTGTTTAGTTTCATCCTGTGTCATCTGTTGCTCTTTCATATGGGAACTCACTGGCCTATCACTCCACAACATTGACTGCATCAGAGTTGCCCCAGTTTCCTGCTTCTTCCCTTGCTGTGCAACACCAACTGAATGTTGGTACTGGTTTCCTATGGAAGACTCCAAAGTATCTTCATATGGCAATCGATCAGATATTTCCTCCTCCACTGATTTTTCCTCAATTTGGGGATCCATTGCTCTGTCCTACTGTGATGCTATCAGAATTAGATTTTCTACACTAAATCCTTCACTTCGCAGGTAATCCATAACCTCACGTTTCTATTTCATTAATGTCTTCATTACTAATCCTCCTTTCAACATTTCCTTCTTTTCATAACTCTCAGCTGTACATATTTTCACAGAATGTCTATATTTTTGCCTCATATGTTTGGTCTGTTCCTCAAAAAAATTGTGATTTTCAGGCAAATCACTGGGATGATCTCAGGACTGAAGTCACTAATAATGATATACATTTGTGTTTTAGACTTTATATCCCTCAGAAAAATGCATGCTAAAACAAATTTTGTTATTGTAGCAGCTTTCTAAGTTTACTAGAGTGGTTTACTATCAAAATCTCAAAAAACAAAAAATATACTGTTTGGAACATTGAACAGTAAAGTCAAATCCCTGCATATTAATTAAGTGAAAATGTTGAATCTGATGACCAAATTCAGCAGATTCAACGTTTGCCAAATATCAAACATGATGTTTGTACAGGTGCTCAAGTAAGTTTCACTCCCATACTTCCCATCATGTTTTTGCAGGGGGAAGCTCCCAAGCACCCTCCATGCTGCGCCTCCCCACAACACCTGCTAACTGAAATAAATAGGACATGCTGGAGGGACAGATTCATAACCCAGAGGCTCCCTTCACTCTGGAATAAAATCCCAGTCCAGGTTAGGCAGAGTCCCTCATTGACTCTATTCAAGAGGAATCTTGATGAGTGGATGGGAGATTGTAGGTTTACCCCAGGTATCACTTCTGTGTCACTGTTAGACAGAGGCACAGTGTACTAACCTCGAAAAAGGGCATAGCAAAATAAATTTAAAATGTGTGGCGAAAGCCAAACACATTCTGGCTAGGCTTATAAATGCCCTAGGGCAGATAGCCTAGTATGAACCTATGAACCTATGAACTATATATTCCAACTTTGTTATGCTAAAACAGTGAGGAAAGAGATGAATGTCCCAATCCGCACTGTACCACAATGTCTATTCTTACATAAAGCTCATATCAGCAAATTCACAGTGACACTTGCTGATATGATCTATTGATCATTTAACGTTCGGCAACATGGGAATTGGCCACCTACCATTCGACATTCTCGTGTTTATAGAACCTACGTTCAACATTTTGACTTTAAACCTATAAGAACCATATTTAAAAACGGTCACTATTTTGGGCCTTCTCCCCCCATTCTGTAAGGCTCTGTCCAGAATTGTTCTGCTAAGAGGTTGAAAGGTACGCTTTTCTTTTCTAATTTATTGTATTGTAAAATTGTCCATGTCTGGACGCCTTTGCCTGTATTTCTTTTCAAATATCTTTCATGCTACTCTTTTTTTATTGATTAGTTTTGCTTTCTCCTTTGCATAAATATTGCACCATATTAAATCCATTTTTTTCCCATGTCCATATTTCTTCTTCAGCTGTCCCATGCTCCTCCTGTTTCTTCTTACTTGTGTGACTCATTTTTCCATCATGCTGTGATATAAGCTGTGTCAGACTTTCTACCTGAAATCTTTCACTTCACAAGTATTCCATAACTTTAACTTCTATTTTTTAACTGCTACTTTATTAATCTTCTGTTCTGTGTTCCCTCTTTGTGATCTTATTTTTTTATTTTGAAATTTTCCATATCAGTATGCCTTTGCCTTTATTTCTCTTTGAACATCATTGGGGCTGCCTTTTTGTATTGATTAATTTGGCGTTCTCCTTTGCATAAATATTGCACCATATCAGAGCTCTCTTTCTTTCCCATGTCCATATTTCTTTTCTATACCTTTCAAAAATCTCTAGATTTTGTTATTTATATTTTCACACTTCCTCAGTTGCTTCTTTCTCCAAACAGCCCAAGGTTTCTTGGGCTATATAATGTTTTTCATAAACCCATTGTATTAATAAGCAAATTTTTTATTTGAAGCTTCTGACTTTTTTTTTTTGTTGTTGAAGTATTTTCTTTCCTCTAATTTCTCTCTTAACCTTTCTGTATAACTTCTATCTGGAAATTCTGGGTTTCTTATATAATAGTAACAATACATAATTTCTTTCTTATCCTCAATCCTCCACTCTATCATCTTTATGGTTCATTTTTGGCCTTTTAATTTTTGTGAATTTTGTAGACTGCTGCTTCCTTCTGCAACATAGGGGCATCCTCCTCCTGGGCCTGGCCTAACTCCATCTTATGAATGTTTCCATGTCCTGAATCTACTATCTTATGTTTTTCAGTCCTGGTACCAGCGTGCCTGCCAGGATTAGGCACTTTTTGATCCTGGATTGTGTGCACCCAGCTATCTTTTTTTGTTTTTTAACCTATTTCTGTCCATGATATATGCTATATAAAATACAGTCTATATATCAATGTTGTCTTGGTGAGATTTTGTGAAAAACAGGGTCCACCTCATAAAGGTATTCACCAAGACTTAAAGATTAATTTAATTTCAGCAATACTACTCTCCTTTGCATGTTGACTTATCATCTCTCCATTCAGACATTTCTTGTTCTTTAATTTCTCCAAATCATTTGAGTTTCTAATACCATGACAGGCATGGACCTCATTCCCAAGTCAAAGTATGACTAAAGTTAATAAAATTAACATTGTTTCAATCTTTAATGTCAGCCAGAATTGCTCTTCTCAGCACCCACAATGTGCAGAGTAATGACTCCTTCTGCAATTTATACAGAGTTACATGTATTGGTAATGTATCTAAATACGACTGCAGATTATTTTTATAATACCGTTGCTCCTACTAATATTGGAACTGCCTGGGTATCTTTCTTCCACATTGCTCTCATTTCTGAATGCAAATCCTGATATTTTATGACTGTGTCTACCTGCATGCAAGACACTGTAGTTACTGCATCTAGTGATTTCAATGATCAATGCTCCTTTTGTCTTCTTTTCATGGACCACTATATATGGTTTACTCACATCTATCTTTTGAACTGTTGTTAATGGGTGATCCCATGTGATGTAGACTTTATCATTTTCTATTTTTTTTTTGTGACTCATGTTTCCAGTGTTTTTAGCTACTTCAATATTATAATGTTTGCACAATCCCCAGTGCAACAGTCCTGCCACATTATTATGCCTTTCAGTGTACAGTCCTTCTGCCATTAGTATATCACAACCAGCAACAAGGTGTGCAACTGTTTCCAATTCTGTTTCCTCTTCCTCTCACTACCACACATACTCACTCAGACTCCTCTCTTACTCCTCTATCTTCCCCTTCCATCCCATTAGCCCTTCTAGCTTGTTCCACCTTTGTGTGGAGCTTCTGCTTTATATCTGCTTGAGTTTAGTGCAATATTTGTATATAAGATTTACATATATGAGTTTAGAACAGCATTTGTTTGAGCTTAGTACTATCTGTATATACATTTTACCTTTATTCCTAACCTTTAGCTAGATATTGGTATATCTGTTCATTACTATGGTTCATATTGTATGTATAGCTAATGTTTGCTGCAGTATTTATTATTTGCTATTGTATGTATATTCAGTTGTTTTTCATGTACTCTGCTGCTCATTTATTGTTCTGTGGTGCTTTTCTCCCTGGGCCTTCACTGAAAAAGGACCTGTGTCCATTTGGAATTTCCCTGTAAACAAATGTAAATAAATAAATAAATAAACTCTACATTTGTCTGTTTCTCCCACATGTTCAATGGACTTTGTAAACCAATGTGTATGTAGCCCACTATCTTGGGCCACCAATATTAATCTTTCATTTTTGGTCTGAATTCGCCTCTCCTTATCCATTCCTGTGTCTGATCCTGATCAACATGAGGTTCTTCCAGGAGTTTTCTATCCTTGAACATGTATTAATATATTTTCCACATTTCTTGCCTTCTTGTCTGATCCTTCACCTTATTTTCTTTCTTTTCTTTTTTGGCACATTCAGTTGCTGCCTGATTTTTATCTCCTTCTGGTTTGATTTCCATTCCTGCTTGAAGCTGATATGCTTCTCCTAGGCTAAGAAGGGAAGTCTTCTTAGATGTATTCTCCTCCTGTTTCAAAACTTTCACTATATTTGGCTCTTGTGAGGTCAGCTGATATGTTTGCAGTCCCACAATTTCAGATCTATACATGTAATCAGTTTAAAGTAGGCCCATACCTCCTTTGGAATGGGGAATATATAATCTCGGAATGCTTTGATTTTTAGAAAGGATATGATGAGCTTGAAGCATCCT
This sequence comes from Protopterus annectens, assembly GCF_019279795.1. NCBI lineage: Eukaryota > Metazoa > Chordata > Ceratodontiformes > Protopteridae > Protopterus > Protopterus annectens. The sequence goes on along the minus strand of NC_056739.1, from coordinate 1,785,474,660 downwards.
TCTTGTTTTCTTGTCTAATCTGTCCAACACTTTTTGGGGTCAGCCAGTCACTCCAAAACTATAACTTAGGACAGGAAGAGCAATTTTGTTTATAACTTGAATGGTTCCTACATGTCAACACTGCTTTCAGGATTAATGTAGCTCTTCCAAAATATTCCTTACCAAGTTTGATTTGCATTTGTTCATGTTTTATTGTTGATCCTTCATCAATTCCCAAATATTTATACACTCACTCTTGCTCATTATATCACATTCATGTCCCAAACTAATGTTTTCTTGGTGCTGCAGATTTCCTACTTTAAAGGTTGCTTTTGCACATTTATCAAGACCAAATGGCATTCTTGTATCATATGTAAAAGTTTTAATTACCTGTAGTTGTGCTTTCAGTTCCTCATCTGATGATCTATGCAGTTTTATATCATTGACAAAGAGAAGATGAGAAGTCTTTATACATCATTGGTTTGTGTGAGCCAAATTGTAGCCATGACCTAAGCTTTATGCAGAAAGCTTAATGGGTTAAGGGCAAAAAAAAAAAATGGTGACAGATTCGCTCTGGAATATCCCCCTTTGGATTTTATCTGTGGAATAATAATCTGTCCTTTATCATGGCTTAACTGCAAAGTGGTTTCCCACTGCTTTGTGGTTGCTGTGATGTCATTTTTCAGTGTAGGGTATATTTGATATATTTTTAATCACTCTCAAATGCTTTTTGTAGTCAGTCCATGCCATACTTAGATTCTTACCCTTTCTACAGTTCTCTACTATGACTTATTTAACAACACATGATTATTTGTTCCATATGACTTTATTTTATTGCCCTTTTATTCTATTGCCATAATTGAGTTTTCTTCTAAATGACTATAAACTCTGCTGACGTCAATTCCACTATATAGTTTATAGATTGTTGGAAGGCAAGTTATTGTTCTATAATTTTTCGGGTAGCTTGCAGGTTCACTCTTAAGTAGGAGCATTGTTTTTTCCTGTTGTTAGTCAGGTTGGTGTCTATTCGGGGTGCTTATATAAATAGTTCTTACTCATGGCTAAATTTTTGTGCAGAGATGTTAATACTTTTAATCAAAAGTTAGGTACTGCATCTGGGCCTGTGGTTTTCCAATTAGAGGCTTTTCTTAATTTTGTTTCATACTTTCTCGCTGTTACTTCATCCTATTTCATATCCTGTACCTTTAAACTTCTTATTCTTTCTTTTACTTCTTCTATCCATTTAGCATATCTGTTATGTTCCACAGGATCTTCATAAATACTTCTCCAAAATGTATCTATTTCTTCTTTTTTGGGTGGTCTTTTAATTTCCTTTACCTTGTTTCCCAATACTCTATAAAACGTTTTTGAGTTATGAATAAATGGCTTATTTTGTACTTTTTCTTTATAGTTATCTGCGTATCTTGTAAGTTTTTCTGCCTGTGCTGAGATTTTGTGTTTTGTATTTGCGTTAGATCATGATAGTTCCTGCTCTGTTCTAATAATGCACATTGCTTTTATCACATCTATCGTTCTAAGTATTTTTGTTGATCTGTTCCATCTTCTATACTCTTCTAACGGTGATACAGTACTTCTTGTCTTAATTGCTTTATAGTTTTCTCTATTCAATACTTCCATTCAATTTCTCCCCTTCCTTTCCCTCACTACCCTGTTTTCTTGTGGTACAACTTTATCTGTTATTCTGTTTACTTCTGTTATTACCCTTTTAGTAAGACTTCTCTTGTGGTAACAGACATTAATACAATACTAAGCAAATAGCAAAAAAAATCCATCAAAATAAGAACAGGAAAGCAGCAAAGCTTCTAGTTTTGGAAAGTAAATTTAATCTGACTTTTAGAACTCGATCCCCTAGGGGTCTTAATTTGGAAGTTAATATGGTTACTTGAGACTTTATATATGGAATAAAGTTTGATATAGTAAAGATTTAGAAATGTAAAGAAATGTTAATAATTTGGTATCTAAGGTTGTATTTTTATTATATGATGTGTATTTTGAATTTTGTTATTTATGTACATGTTAATGCTTAAAAAGAAGTTTGCTTATGATAATTATATAAAAAATAATGTTTGTGTTAAGTGATTAAGTAGGGGTTTTAGATGTATAAAAATATGGCTGTTGCTGAAGTGAATTTGTCCTTTGAAGATGAAAAGCCAAGGTACCAGTGTGTGTTATGCTGCATTAAACTATTCAGCAGCGTTTGCTTTGTTGCTTTCCTGTTCTTATTTTGATGGTTCTTTTGCGATTAATACAATACTCTCTAGCATAGATGCAGCCTGTCAGAGACTGAATACAGTGACAGAAGCTATAGATGATCAGTGTAGGACAGGGTGTTCATGCCCCAAATTGTACTGGTGTGAAAGCTTTGTGGGCATTTCAGTTTTTGCAAGTGTGTAGTTAATTACATGCCAAAGGGGGCACTGTATTCAATGATAGTGCTAATAAGAGCCAAGTAGAGTGGTAATATAACATATCTGGACCTGCAAACCATACCCTTACCTATAAGCTGGGTGACATAGAAAAATGTTCTTATTATTTTAGCTATGTGTTGATCAAACAAGCTAGATTGCTGTCTAAATATGCTCCCAGATCCTTTTCTACTGCGTCGAGTCTTAAGTGTGCTTTATCAATTTAGTAATTAACTTTGGTTGACAGTTTCCAAAAGAACATTATAATGCATTTTTAGCACTGAGTTTTAGGCCATGGCTTTGGCACCAGTCATATGTCTGTGTTAAACCCTCTTGCAAAATGTTTTTGTCTTGGGGAAATTTATAACAGCTCCCAATTTACAGTCATCAAACCAAACAGGGGTCGGACCAACACAGAGCCCTGGGGCACTTGGCTGGTGACCAGTCTCTTGGTGGAAATGGTCTTCTGATCCTGACTTCTTGGTTCTGTTTGTGAGCTATCCAGCTATCCATCAAGTTATGTATGTATTAATGCCTGACTCAGAGAACTTATTAACAAAGCCCAATGTGCAGTCTTCTATGAGCATAATTAGACCTTTTAGTTTCTTGTTTAGTTGTATACGAGAGCACTTGTTTTGCTCTCGTATACAACTAAACAAGACGTTGCTCTTCCTGATTTTGCCCATGAGTTTTCTTTCTTTATTATACACCCTGTTTAGGTGAGGATTCCATCAATGGAGTTTGTTTTTAGTGTTTGTTTCTGGTGGGTATGACATACTCTATGCAGCCATTCACATGTTGGTATATGGACTCTGTAAATAATTATGCATAGGTAGCTGTGGTCTCAGGGTTAAGGGAAGCATTGAACTTTGACAAACTGTCACTTAATAAGATGTAGTTTGCCTTAGAATAATTCCTAACTTTTACTGGTTTAGTTAGGTTTTCTGGGTTAATTTTTATTTTAAAAGAGACAGCTTTGTCAGCTAACATCACTTTTGAGGACGTAATTCAGGGGGTGGGGATACAGGGTGACTGCAACACTCCCATGTTGGTGAATGGCTGATCCAGTATGTTTTATCCTCTGGATGGAGTATTCATCCATCAGCTCCAAGGTGTTTGTGCACTGTTTCAAGGTGTTTGTATTAACAAAGTTCAGGAAGCATTTTGCCTGTGAGTTTGAGGCAGTGTACATTTCCCAGTCTGTACTGAGGTAGTTAAAATCACCCATGAGTAGGATATTTGTTTGGCTGGTGTCTCTAGTTGGTTTAAGTAAGAGCTGTCAGACTCTAGGGACATATATGTTGATCTGTACATAGCCATGCTATGGAAGAGACCTTATATGTGTTAACTTGCATGTGGATAAGCTCCATGGTAACATCCTGTTTAACTAACTTGGAGGCATGTTTCTTGCTAACATAGATCAAGACCCCTCCATCTTTGGCCCAAGTATGTGCTATTATTGGTATAACTCTCTGGTAGTACTGTAGCCTTGTACTACCAGAGTACTTTCTATGGATTTAAACTAAGTCTTGGTCACTACATAGATGTCTACATCCTAGATAGTGAGGAAAGCTTGAGGGGTGTAAACCTTTTGTTTAGGTTCCTAGCACCGAGCAGTAACACCTTAAGGCTGCTTGTAGACTTTTCACTGTAGTTTTATCTTTTGGCATTGCCTAAAAAGGCTGTAACCATGTAGATAAATATTTAGCCAATATTTGAAAGCCTCGGAGGGAGAGGTGCCACCCATCCCTGGCAAAGCAACCTGATCTTTTGACCATGACCGACCACGCTGACAAATATTGGATTTCCCTGGAGTGACACCAGAAACTAAAACAATTATTAAAATAAGTCATTTTATGTTCATAATGTGGCATCATCTTTGGTGCAGGTAAAATGTTGATCAATGCAAGAGTCATACCTATCTGTGACACATATTCCAAGAGATCCTTTATGCCTATTTTCATATAGTCCATTGAGTTATGTCTCAGGTCATTTACACACACATGGAGTATGATAGAATCAAATTGGTACCTGGCATGCAGTGACTTGAGTGTATGCATGATATTGTGGATCCTGGCTCCAGATAGACAACTAACAATTATCTTCTCCTTGTCTAACTTGGTAAGTGGGACATCTGTGTAATGCACAGTGGAATCCTCAGTGACAAGAATATTATGTAAAGTATTTGCTTGCCTTATCGGCTTTGCTCTTGAGGAACCCTTGGGTATAGGCTTATGTGAGATGTTTGGTGTTACGTTTGGTTTGTGTTTAAGTGACTGCTGAGGGGAAGAATTGTCATTAGATGGATTTGGAAGTCTTTGAGATTTGGGAATGTTTCTTTTAAGTGAGTCAGCATAAGACAATCTGTGTGTGTGTGTGTGTGAGGGATGTAGTGTGGGTATTCTTGACAACGTCAGTAGTATGTGAGATTCTTGCCTCCAAGGAAATTGTATTTACATCTCTCATATGCTTTGTTATTATTTTTAATGATTAAATGGTTTTCTGAGAAGTTGAGACAATTGCTGCAATGGCTTAGTATGTCCAGATCTACCAAGCTAGCCACAGAGACGTTTGGAAATTGCATAGCCATGTTTTCAAGATCTGGAATAGGATAGGCTGTTTAGGGTTGAGGATTGGATTTTTAAGAGGGGTGACCTGGGATAGTTCTAGGGTTATGGGCAAGATGTTATATTATGCTAAGCTATGGTATTGCTATTCAATGTGATGTGTGAGTTAGCTGCTCTGAGTTCAATTCTTCACAATGCCACCCTGTTTAACAGGTTTTGGACCCTAATCATAATTTTATAGGGGAGAACTTATTGTTTAAGCATTTGATACTATACAGGGCACTGCTAACTGCTGCTGCTCAGTGGTCAGCTCTGGGTAAACTTGCCTGATTTATATTAGAGAAAAAAAATTGAAAGCTGACTCCTATTCCCTTTAACCAATAAACAAATGCACTTTGAGGTTCCTTGTTTGCCTCTTAACTCAAACAGACAAAGTAAACACCTTCTGCCATAAAATGGATGAACCTGGAATTGTTTTAATGTAAAAGCACAGCAAAAGCAACTTTCAAGTGCAGATTAAGCAACAAACAGCAAACAACTACCAAACAACTAAGTCTCTTACTAATTTACCCTTATGCGATGCGGTTATGATATAAACAGAACTACAAATGCCAACAAACAGAGAAATTACTATTTTTGCCACAAAATAAAAAAACAATGCTTTAAAAATACTAAAAAAAACAGTAGTGATGACTGTATAAAGCAAGCACAAGCGCAATAAATCAAAATAATATTCTTACCTTAGCTTGGGTGGCTCTGAATGCAGTTGAAGCACTTGAACAATGTTGCAGAGTTCTCTGAAAATGAACAAAGAACCTTGCAAACTTGCCTGGTTTATAGTAAAGAAAAAAGCTTGAAATATAACTCCTATGTCCTTCAGCCAATAAGCAACCACACTTTGAACTTCCTGGTGTACTTCTCAACTCAGAGAGACCAAGTAAACACTTTCTGCTACAAAATGGACGATCCTGGAATTTCTTAATGTAAAAGCACAGCAAAATCAGCTCTCAAATGCAGATTAAGCAACAAACAACTAACAAACTACTAATTCCCTTGTTAGTTCACCCTTCTGCAAGGTGATAATGAGGCAAACAGAACTAGAAAACCCAACAAACAGTGAAATGACAATTTTTCCCACAAAGTAAAGCCAATGCTTTAAAAATTCTCAAAAAACAGTAGTGATCACTACGTAAAGCAAGTACAAGTGTTATAAATCAAGAAAATATTCTTATCTTAGCTTGGATGGTTCTGGATGCAGTTGAAACACTTGAAAGGAGATGCAGAGTTCTCTGTAAATGAGCATATGTGAACATATGTAAAGGTATGTGGCCCAGCCAGATATAGAAATGAGGTGCAAAAGGCAATGTATGGGATGCAGAAGTCCAGGAAGCCATCAAAAGAAAAGGTGTATCAGGTAAAGAAGGAAAAGTGGTTAGCAAACAAAGAGGCTAAGACAAGAGTTGAAATAGCAGAGAAAGTATCAGAGGCACAGCAACAACTTCTAGAAAGTGAATCAATATATAGTGCAAAGAATCTATATTAGGTTTCATGGCAAAGACAGAAAGATAAAAAAGATAGTCAGAAGTGATGCCGGCAACAACCTGCTCACCAGCCACAGGAAATCAAAGGCAGATGGAAGCAATATTTTCAGCAGCTTCTGAATGAAGAAAACCCTACAGAAGTTGTACTGCCAGAGACACACCTAGATTGAGAAAAGAAGAGAAGTAAGAACAGCACTAAGGAAAAAAAAGTCAGGGAAAGCAGCAGACCCAGATGAGATCACAGCAAATATGATCATGATGGGTGCGATAGGAGCAAAATGGCTCCTGAGGATATTCATAGCAACATGGAGCCAAAGCCATATCCCTGATGACTGGAGAATAAACATACTAGTGCCAGTGTACAAGAACAAAGGAGACATCCACAATTGTTAGCATTACAGAGGTATCATACTCCTGTCACACTGTGTGAATGTTCTGGAGAAAGTGATAGATAAAGGAATATGCAGAATGCAGTTAAGTAAGATGGGAGACAAACAGTTCAGTTGAAGATCAGGATGCATCATGACCAACATAATGTTTACGGTCAGACAGACAGCTGAGAAGAAGATGGAGATAAAAAAAGAGGCCAGCTGGGCATTTCCTAGACTTGGAGAAAGCATATGACAAGGTCCCAGGAAAGCTGATTTGGGCAATCCTGCAATGGTTTGAAGTCCCAGAAAAATTGGTAGCATTAGTGCAGCCTATGTACAATGATGCAGTTACTAAGTGCAAACAGTATTCTGGCTCAAAGACAGGTTCCCCTTGTGAGACGGTGTGCGTCAGGGTTCAGATCAGAGCCCACTGCTGTTGATACTCGTGCAAATGGGATGGATGGACAGATCAACAAAGTTGGTGTATGTAGATAATGTGACATTACGGCAGACTCTGAATAAGAACTTCAGCAAATAGGTAAATGTAATGCAAAACTGAAGGCACATGGAATGAAACTGAGTACAAATAAGACAATTGTAATGGCAGCAAATGGAATCAGAAGAAGTTGAAAATTGAGATAGAAGGGAAATAGTGGAACAGGTTAACAGCTTCAAGCATCTGAGATATGTGGTGGAGGAGGTCAAAGCAGGAATTAGAGGGTTTGCAGCCAACTGGCACAGAATGGCAGGGGTAGTGTATGACAAAAGAATGCCAAAGAATCGACAAATAAGGTATACAAAACAGTGGTGCTACCAGTACTACTATATAGTATACAAACCTGGGCAGTAAAGACAGAGCAGTTGAGGAATCTAGAGGTGATGGAGATGAAGTGCCTGAGACAGGTAGGATACAAACTATGGGATAGACAAAGAAATGAGGACATTGGAACAGAAGGCAAAGTAACTACAATTGAAGAAAAGGTCAAAGAAAATAGATTACAGTAGTTTGGGTACATGTGCAGAAAAACAGATGACAATCTAGTGAAGAAGGTTTCAGGACAGACAGGAAGAAGGCAAGAAGAATGAGGGGTGTTCAGCAAGGAGAGGGATAGATTGTGTGAAAGAAATAACAAAACTTTCTGTTCAGACTGTACCAAAAAAAAAGATGAAAACCAATGGTATTAGTATTAAGCACTGTCATTCTTTATTGTGATATAAATTCAGAATGAATAAATTAACGACTGCTCTCCATTTATATTGTTACAAAATCACATGACAAGTCATCATCATCAATATCCTTGGTTTTCATCTTCTTTGGTATAGTCTAAGAAGAATGTTTGTTTGTTTTTCAAGTCTTTTTTCATTCTGATGCCCTTTTGATGTGTGAGAGAAGACCTGTGACAGTCAAGCAGGATTGTTGATAAGGTTTGAAAATTGGCATTGTCGCCCCTAGGATTCTGGATACTGGCTAAGGCTCTTGCTGCCCCTATAGTGCCTTTTTTAGGCAAGGGTCAAATAACAAATTCACCACCATAACAGGAATGGGCAAGCAAAAACTGAGGGTAATGCTAGTCAATGCTAGAAGTCTAAATCTCAAAATGCACTCACTCGAGGCACTCCTTAGAATGGAGAACATTGATATCTGTGTAGTGACTGAGACCTGGTTCAAAGCTCCAGAGAGCACCCCTGCACTACCAGGCTATAACTCATACCACACTTTTTGGCCATGTAACCTGGACTGAAACACCAAAGGTGTGGTGTGTCCATATTCATTAAGGATATCCACACCTCCAGGCTAGTTGCTCAGCATAATGTATCCGAGGTTATCCAAGTGCAAATTACTCTGGGCAAAACTGCAATCCAAATTGTACCTTGCTACAGATCACCCACCATGCTACAGGATTCCCACTCCTCTTTTCTTTATGTACTGGAAAATATTAGGGTTCAACCAGACACCCTAATAATGGGCGACTTCAAAGACACCACCATTAACTGGGAAAACTACTCGTGTACCAACTCCTTAGCTCAATGCTTTCTGGAATTCATAAACTCCAATGCCCTGGATCAACTTATCCACACCCCCACCAGGGGAAACAATATACTAGACCTAGTCATTACTAACATGAGTGATCGATGTTCCACACCTGAAGTCAACTCCTCGTTGGTCCGATCTGACTTTAAGCTAATCATCTTTGATATCCACATCCCGCCCCTACCCCCCATTAAGGAAACCACAGTAAAAAATTTCTCCAAAGCCAACTTCATGTTTCTTAAGACAGAAGTGGTGAACTGCATGACTCCTATGCAGATGGACAATACAGTTACAACTGCTGCATCCTGCACAAATGCACTCTATAAGCACTTACACGAGTGTATGGATTGTGCTATCCCAAACAGAACCAAGACACTATCCTCCAAAAAAAGGAAGCCAATCTGGTGGTAACCTGCCATAAACAAACTGTACAACAGAAGGAAGAAACTGTTGCAAAAGAGAGTAAAATCCCATGAGTGGAGGAGCTCCCTGGTCAGCCTCAGTAAGATCCCTTAAAAAGCCTCCAAAGCTAGCTATGAAAACAAAATTGCCACAAATTCAAAGGACAGCCACAAAGCATTCTATAGCTATGTCAAGAATCTCGATGGCAACACCAAGATCTGCTCTGAGTTACAGCACAAAGGCAAGAAAATTACAGAACTAACTGATATTGCCAACATCCTGGCAGACAGTTTCAATGCTAACTTTACCCTGCCCCCACCCCCTAAAGGGCCCATGTCTATACAGGAAGAATGCAGAGTCCCTGTAATCACAACTATGCAGGTAAAAGCTGCACTCTCTAAAGCCAAAAACACAGCATCCATGGGACCAGACATCATCCCAGGTTGCGTTTTACATGAACTTCAGAACAAACTGGCTCCCCACTTAAGCACTGTTAGATTTTATTAATATAATGCTGAAATTAATTATGTTGTAAATAAGCTAAAAGAAAAAGCTTGCTTAAATGCAGAAACAGAGTTTAGTAATATGTGATCAGCAGTCATACTAAATGAACATGGCTTGGAAAATAAGGAACCTGCTGAATGGACATTTTTCCCTTACAGACTCAAAAACAGGATGCATGCAAGAGCAAAAATGCAAAATCTGCTTTTAAAGAACACTGACATACTTTTCTGCATATAAAAAAGTGGACACAATATGTTTCCTAAAATAACTGGATGGGCACAATATGTTTCCTAAAACAACAGGAAATGTTTATGACACTGTAACAATGTGTTTTCTCAAAAATATGTTTTTCTGCATGAAAAACAGGACATGGCACAAGAACAGATGTTTTTATACAAAGATCCAAATAAAATACAGGATGTTCACACTGTCAGAAAAGCTGATCTCTGACAATGTGTTTTCTCAAAAATATGTTTTTCTGCATGGAAAACAGGATATGCTTATCAGCATTGGCACAAGAACAGATGTTCTTATACACAGATCCAAATAGAATACAGAACAATATGTTTCCTCAAAAATATGTTTTTTTGCATGAACAACAGGACACTGTTACAGGATATTCACACTGTCAGAAAAGCTGGTCTCTTACAAGACATTGTTAAACAAGGAAGCTTAGTATTGTTTCTACAGGATAAGCAATTCTCCAAAATAGAATGCCAAGAGGACTAAAACTGTATATAAAGAGCTGTATAAATCCAGTTATGTTAGAGGTATGGTAGGGACTCATTTGTCCTAAGGTAAATGTTGTATCTCTCACATCATCTGTACTATATGAGAAGTAAAGTTGGAACAGTACTTTAAACTGCAACGTTGTTCCGTTTGGTTTATTATAAAAAGTTATTTGTTACTGCTCTCTAAAGTTGATGCTGCAAAGTATATACTCTCATCAGTGTATATTCTGCAAGTTTCTGTATGCAACAGACTGTGAATGCAAATATAACCAGACTTTGAATTTTAGCAGAATCCAGCCAGCAAGACTGAGTGTCTTAAGAACACTTCAAATCCATCACACCAAGCAGTAAGCAGCTCAATGTAATTTTTTCAATGGCAAGCTAGCCTGCATTTGAACCTACAATCTGCAATTCAAACACAGGAGGAGTGATGGTAAGCCCTGCAGATGGTCACTTCAGTTAAATTGCAGTAACTAACATTTGTACGTATGTGTAAATCCTAAACAGAAGTATTCCAGTTTATGCAGCTTGCAGTAGTACAGTTTTTTAGACGTCTACATCCGGAGTGAGACTGAAGTTCCAGTCACAGTGCCATAACTTCGCTAAGAAAAGGGGAATATCCACTAGCACAGCAGTCCGCTGCCTGTTGTGCTTCACCAGCTTCTCAAGTGACTCTGAAAAATTTCTAGCCATCTGCGATAACAGCTTGATCACCTGTTTTCTTGCTAACTGGTAAGACTTTTTTTCTGTGTCACATATTTAGTGTGGATGTTGTTAAACAGTTTGTATATTCTTAAGAGAGTTTGTATATTCTTAAGACAGTTTGTATATTCATACATAGTTTGTGTATTCCTAGACAGTTTGTATATTACTAGACAGTATGGATATTATTTATAATTCATGCAGGAGTAAACCAAACTTTAGTAAATTGCAATGTTGGTATACACAGCACATTAGTAAATGTAAAACCTTATTAGGGCAGGTTGATAGTAAGGCATTATGCAAATGTATTACAATATTTGACTGGTACAAATGTTTAGTGTGTGCTTCAACAAAAACTGCATTTTGTGTATTATGCCATAAAATAATATTGCATCATATTGCTAAAAAATAGACTGTAAAGACAGATCTGAAGAATTAACTAAGGGTAAAGTGTTTCCATTACATTCTGATGTTGAACAGTTATGGCCTGTCACCACATGTGAGTCAAATCAGTTACTGATAGAACCCCTAGTACATTTTGTTACAAAGGAATGTAGTAAACTTCTAAAAGACAGACACAATGAGTTCAGGAAGCTTAGACAAGTTATACATACATCTTTTCAAAAGTGCATAGGAGTTTCAAATTCAGCAGAACAGCTTACTAAAGAATGTCAGAAAGACCATGCAACATTACTGGAAATTCAACAGCAGTTGCAGGATAAAGAAAATAAATTAGCTGAACTGACAGAGACTGGGAACTTCCTGCATACACAGTTAATCTGTGAAAAAGAAATATATTTTATAATATGTTTATGTTTTGAAAATGGTTAAGCATGCATGCTAGGATGGTAGGGACATGACATGCTTGTATAAAGATATACATATACAAGACAGACATGCATGTGTGTTCTTTTCATCTAGAGTACATCTATTACAATACACAAGAATAACAGGCAGACAACAGCAAATATAAATAATATAAATATAAATGTGTTGGTTAAACTAATATCTATTTTGTTTTTTACAATTTGTTTATAATTATATAGTAACACCAAACAGTTAAAGTTCTGAATTTTAAAAAGAAAATCACAGATGGTATTATTCAAACAGTTTTTGTAAAATTAATGACAGGACAGTTAAATAGTTAAATAAATAAAAAAAATACTGAAATCCATGTAAGGTAATTGTAAAATGATGTCTATTTATGTTGTATAAATGCATAGTTATGCAAATCACAATCACATTAAAAGGAAAATGCCAAAAGAATTAATTATAGTTTATAGAGTATAAAATGTGAGCTCAGACCTTCCTAGACTGAATGAATAGTTACAGGAAATGCTGGAAAGATAAGATAAACAACAACACTGATTGCCAGATAAGTAGCTTGAGCTTTTCTAAAGCATCATTGTTATTAAAACATAATTATTAAAATGTTTACAGGCAACACTATTTGGTAATTGTAATAAAATGTCACAATTGTGCATAGATGTCACTTATAATCTGTTTGCAAGTAAATGTTAAAAGGACAAAAAAAATCTCAGTTGCATCAAGTACAGCCAGCAAATGGGCTATAGTATACATACAGTTCAAATCAATTGTGCAGGAGGGTGTAAATACCTACTAGAGGTAATATACAGTGAAAGCTTTATTTAGTAACCTAATAAAATAAATGTGTAACCAAAGTGTTGGGCTGACATACATTCTATTCTCACAGCATAGGGCAGGTAAACAGTGCTGAAGTACTACAGGGGGAGGGGTACTTTCTCAGTTTTACACTGACTGTATAAGGGGGAAAGGCACTTTCTCAGTTTTACACTGACTGTAGAAGCAGTACTGCACAAGGGTCTGAAATAAAGCTACAGGAAAAATAAACAACAATGGTCTGAAATAAAGCTACAGAAAAAATAAACAACAAGGGTCTGAAATAAAGCTACAGGAAAAATAAACAACAAGGGTCTGAAATAAAGCTACAGAAAAAATAAAGAACAAGGGCCTGGAATAATGCTACAGAAAAAATAAACAACAAGGGTCTGAAATAAAGCTATAGAAAAAATAAACAACAAGGGTCTGAAATAAAGCTACAGAAAAAATAAACAACAGGGGTCTGAAATAATGCTACATAAAAATAAATAATAAGGGTCTAAAATAAAGCTACAGGAAAAAATATCCCATTCCTTCTTGACAATACTCTTTTAGGGAGAGGAAAAAACAGGTATTAGTGTATTAGAAATACTGGTAAACTGGATTAAACCTGACAGGGTAAGATATTTTACAAGTTGTTAATAGCTATCATACTGGTTATTATTGTATTGTTTAGAATTAAATTGTATTTACAACCTGTTAAACTGTAAAGCTATACAAGAGATAGTTTAAAAAACAAGAGATGGCTTAAAATTGATAAAGCTATACAAGACAGAATAAAGATATGCAAAATGCATAAATGTTTCTAATAGCAAGAATGGTCACTATTTTTAATATGTTTTTGGCAAAACAATGTTGGTATAAAAAGCATGAATATTTTTAATAATTGTTGAGTATGTAGTTTAAAATAACAGGACATATGAATTTGGTATCAATTCCACTAGATATTTCTAAAGAGACATAAAAATTTCCAAGATTTAATGTTATTAAATCTGTAAGATTAGACTAAATGTACTTTACAGTCTTTGTATGTACAAATGTAGAAAATTTCAGTACAAATGATAGTCTTTGTATGTACAAATGCAGAAGAATTCAATACAAATTAAATGAATGTCTAGTAATGAATATGTGTGAAAAACCATATTTAAAGAAAAAAATGGGTCCAGGATACTTACTAGATTGAAATGCATGAACAGCAAACAGTCTGAGTAAATACATACTGTACAGGATACATCGTAATAAGTTCAAAAGTAATTTGTCAAGTTGTAATATCACTGGTTTTACCCCAGTAAAATAATTGCTTTTAAATAGTTATTATCTAAGCCCAGTTCAGTACTTTACCAAGATGTTAATGGGCAGTTCAAAGACATGACCACAATGTTATGGTTAAAATGACATTGAAATTGTGTGTTTTCAGGAGTGTATAAATGCTTGCAGTAGCACACGGTTACTGTCTCTTATAGTTAATTCAACAGTTGCAAAGAGTTAATGGAACAGTTCTAAGTCATAAATTAAATTCTGTGATTGCAAAAGAATAAATTGATCATGTTAAAAAAAATAACATTAAAGGAGACACAGCTCATAATTGATAAAATATTTTCACAGAATGGTCTGCAAAAGAAAAAGTTTGAAATACATTCAGTTTTTGTAGTAATACTTTAATATCATTGTATTAACTATGTAAAAATTGCATTTTGATTTGTTGTATCAAACTAAAGGTTTGTTTCTTAATGTGTTTTCTATATAAAATGTTTTGAGTATGTTTAAAAACAGAGGGAATTGTTAGATTTTATTAATATAATGCTGAAATTAATTATGTTGTAAATATGCTGAAAGAAAAAGCTTGCTTAAATGCAGAAACAGAGTTTAGTAATATGTGATCAGCAGTCATACTAAATGACCATGGCTTGGAAAATAAGGAACCTGCTGAATGGACATTTTTCCCTTGCAGACTCAAAAACAGGATGTATGCAAGAGCAAAAATGCAAAATCTGCTTTTAAAGTACACTGACATACTTTTCTGCATATAAAAAAAGTGGACACAATATGTTTCCTAAAATAACAGGATGGACACAATATGTTTCCTAAAACAACAGGATATGTTTATGACACTGTAACAATGTGTTTTCTCAAAAATATGTTTTTCTGCATGAAAAACAGGACATGCACAAGAACAGATGTTTTTATACAAAGATCCAAATAAAATACAGGATGTTCACACTGTCAGAAAAGCTGATCTCTGACAATGTGTTTTCTCAAAAATATGTTTTTCTGCATGGAAAACAGGATATGCTTATCAGCATTGGCACAAGAACAGATGTTCTTATACACAGATCCAAATAGAATACAGGAAAAATATGTTTCCTCAAAAATATGTTTTTTTGCATGAACAACAGGACACTGTTACAGGATATTCACACTGTCAGAAAAGCTGGTCTCTTACAAGACATTGTTAAACAAGGAAGCTTAGTATTGTTTCTACAGGATAAGCAATTCTCCAAAATAGAATACCAAGAGGACTAAAACTGTATATAAAGAGCTGTATAAATCCAGTTATGTTAGAGGTATGGTAGGGACTCATTTGTCCTAAGGTAAATGTTATATCTCTCACATCATCTGTACTATATAAGAAGTAAAGTTGGAACAGTACTTTAAACTGCAACGTTGTTCCGTTTGGTTTATTATAAAAAGTTATTTGTTACTGCTCTCTAAAGTTGATGCTGCAAAGTATATACTCTCATCAGTGTATATTCTGCAAGTTTCTGTATGCAACAGACTGTGAATGCAAATATAACCAGACTTTGAATTTTAGCAAAATCCAGCCGGCAAGACTGAGTGTCTTAAGAACACTTCAAATCTATCCTACAGCAAGCAGCAAGCAAGTAGAATCAATATAATTTTTTCAAGCACCATGTTCAATAATAGCCTCGCATCAGTCTTTTTGCCCACTGAATGGGGCACAGCAACAGTTATCTCACTCCACAAAGGGGGAGCCACCACTGATCCCGGAAACTATCGACCTATTAGCCTGACGAGCCTGGTCTGCAAGGCCATGGAACGTATCATCATGGAACTCATAAACAAAGACATTGGTAACCTCCAAACTCTGGATCCCACCCAGTTTTGATTTGTGAAAGGCAGATCATGCCTCCTGAACCTGACCGACTTCTTTGAGGCAGTCACCAAAGCCGTAGATGATGGTAAGGTGGTTCACACAGCCTATCTTGACCTTGCCAAGGCTTTCAACACCATCCCCCATTCTGGAATTATAGCTAAACTCACTAATCTAGGTATAAATCCCTACATCACAAGATGCGTTGCCAACTGGCTCACTGATAGAACCTATACTGTAAAAGTTGCAGACTCCAATTCTGACCTCAAAGCAGTGACAAGTGGAGTACCACAGGGTTCTGTCCTGGGACCTCTCCTGTTTGGTATCTACTTCTCTGAAGTGCAGGCTAACACAGAAGGCCTCTGGCTAATGAAGTTCACAGATGACTGCAAACTAGGAGCCATAGTCAAGTCCCCAAATGAAGTGGACATCCCTCAGAAGGGCCTCGCTGAGACAGATTCCTGGTGTCAGAGCCATGGCCTCAAGCTCAATGCCAAAAAGTCCATTGTCATCCCCTATGTGGATGGTTCAGCCCCCTCTGTAGCTCTGCTCGACAGTGGCACAGGAAAATAATTTTCTTGGGTGGAAAAAACCAGGGTACCTTTTAGACTGGGCTTGTATAGGCCCCAGGGCCAATAGCCTAGTACCTACCTATGAACCTATGAACCTTTGGTAAAAACTGTGAACCCATGAACTACCACATAGGCAGCAATCTACTTAACAACAAATACATGATAAGAGACTTTAGGACCCAGGTGGACAGTAGTCTTTCCTTTGATAGTCACATCACCACAGTAGTCAGGAAGTCCTTCAATGTGGCACACCTCATCATAAAAGGGTTCACATTCAGGAAAAAAGAGGTCATTGTTCCCCTCTACCTGACACTCATTAGACCCATTATAGAGTACAACACCCCTTTTGGAATGTATCTCACAAGACATCTGCAGCAGCTGGAAAGGCCACAGAAGTACCTCACAAAGAGGATTACTGGCCTCAAACAAATGCCCTACACTGACCGCCAAAAAAAACTCCAGGTTTACTCCGTAGCATATCACCTACTCCGAGGTGATCTCTGCCTAACATATAAAGCTATGTCAAACCCAGAGCTGTTGGACATGCTACACCTAAAGGAATCCCAATCCCTCCGAGCTACATGCTCTAGGGACCTAAACCTTGTCACCACAATAAACAGAACATGCTGGAGGGATAGATTCCTGTCCCAGAGACTTCCCATACTCTGGAACAGGCTACCCATCTATGTCAAGCAAAGTTCTTCATTAGCACTCTTCAACAAAAATCTTGATGAGTGGATGGGAAGTAGGAAATACACCCCGGGGATCACTTCTGTGTCTCTGCTCAACAGTGGCACAGGAAAATAACTTTCTTGGGTGGCGTAAGCCAGGGAACCTTGTTGGCTAGGCTTACTTAGGCCCTTGGGCTGATAGCCTAGTACCTACCTATGAACCTATGAACCTATGAGATGGCAACACTTGACACAACACCCTGAACCCATATAAAAAATGTAAGTAGTCAATGTTACGAGATAGTTATCATTAGTTTTTATACAGCAAAACTTAACATTCTTGGCCTACAACAGTTTGTCTCTGCCTACATCTGTGCAGTGGAGGTATGAACCTGGGTGTGGAGGATGTCAACATTTGTAGCAGGCCAGTGTACAGATCTTGTGTGTGAAATGTCAATTTTCCACAATTCAATTCATAATTGTCATTCATGCTGCACCTGTTTGTAATATATGCTTGTTTTTTGTAATACAGGTAATGCTAATCTGTTCTGTAATATGCACTTCAGGGCAATATGCGATGTGTAACATGATACTATACTGCATTCAAATGTGCAGTTTGGCAATATTTTGTATTTCAGCATGTACTGTGTGGCAGTTCCAGCAGTAAAGGCACACATACAATAGATGTTTGCACTCCTAAAAATTCCCTGTTAAACATCCATTCTGATATTTTTCGTTTTTTAATTTCTCCAAAACGTGTAGGTTTAGTGCAAAGTATACACGCTTGTTAGTGAATCCCCTTATCAGTCTTATTAATTCTTTTTAAAGATGCATTTATGTTGGCAGTCATTTCCAAAGCCACACTCTTACTAAGAACAATCCATTTCATGCTGTAATATTACAATGGGACCAAGAGTTACATAAATAGCATGCTATTACATCTGCGTTTTGATATTGTCTAACTTATTCTTTGACATTTGTCAACATTTTTGATACAAGATTTCGATTTATTCTCTTTTTTAAAAATCAGATATATCAATACTTTATTCACAGCTATTATCTCAAAATACTATTTCAGCCTTTGGCAACTAGAATGTATAAGCATACAACATTTTATGAAGTACACTTGTAACAAGGAAATATGTCATGGTCATTAGCTTTAATATGATAGTTCTTTAGTATCAGTAAAGTGCAAAATGTTTCTCTTGGCCTCTTTGTGTGAACTGCATCAGAACTCATTTAGCTTTGTAGAGAGCATTCTTGATTATTTTCAAGAGAAGGTAATCTTTTATGCTTTAAAATTAAATACATGCCAACAAGAACTGCTTGTGCAGTCTTATTTCTTGGAATATGTCTTGGAATTTAAACATTAAAACTTCTTTTGAGCTCATTAAAGTTTAAAAACATGAAGAAGAATTTACCTTCTGAAACAGTAGTAATAACATTTGAGCTAATATAATAGAGCTATTAGAAGGGGGAAAAATGTGACTGCGGTGGTGGTGCTGCGGTAGCATTGTCGCCACACAGTAAGACGTTGTCCTGTTCGATTCTCAGATGAAGCGTCTTCTGTGTGGAGACATGCATGAGTGGGCGTACCTTCATTGAAGGTTGTGCGTCAGAGCTGGCAACTCGGCATGTAAAAATCTACTGTCAATCATTAGCAGACCGGAGTTTCACTGTGGCAACCCCTAACTGGGAAAAGCCGAAAGACACAACAACAAGAATGGGGAAAAAACAATTTATTACTTTACATGTGTATTTGCATTGTAGACCAAGTTTGAAAGAATGCTTCACTTTTTTATATTTTTAAATGAATATACAACAAAACTATAAACGTTATTAACTCTCTTTGCAGTTTCTTTATATACTTTTATTACACAACATGGCATATGACTGGTAAGGAAAACACAGGTTGGATTATAAAATAAACTATACTTACATAGTGTATGTCAAATTACTGCATGCACAGCCGATTCAAACTAAATTCAATCATGGCTAGTTAAAAATAATAAAATACTAACATAAAACACTAAACTTTATGGACAGTCCCCACATATCCACACCCAGTATTTCTAAATAGCACAGCTCTAAATATACTGATGCTGAGATTCAAGTGGTGAAAAAAAAGCCAAGTCCCAAAATGTGGAGAGTGAGTGGTAGAAAATCAAGGCATCTGTATTAGGTTAGAAATAGTTATTTCTCATAATATTCCATTTTTGCTGATGTATGACAATCTCTTTGTTGGTTTATATAAGTTATCTTAAACACCTCCCCCCATAACGGGGTGAAGAGGGGAATGCCCCCTGCAGAATACAAGCTTAAAGGAAAAGAGTAATGTTTGATATTTGATTTTCATGGATTTTCAGTTGTCTTTTCTCAGTTTCTTGGGACACTCCAGTTTGAGCCGTAGTATTACAACAGGGAGCCAGAATACTTCCAAACTCACACTGATCTGCAGTCTGTTCACCTAGTAGCAATGCACTGAACAATAACACCACTCATTCAAAGTCCAATGTTCCATTTTGTTAGTTACAAAATCTAAGCCAACTATAACCATTTAAGAGATTGCTAAAAGATAGACCAGGCTCATAAATCCTCCTACCAACCAATTACCAAAAGTTTTATTTATAAGTCTCAATGCAGCCAGCACTTTTAATGTACATAAGCAGCAAAAAAAAAAAAAAGGCTGCTGACCCTTGAGTCAAAGTAAAAAGGAAGGAAAGGATACCTGGACTGTGGTACCAGAAACAAATAAATAATGATTCCTTGTGAAAAATGTGCTGCAAAAAAGTAATGTCTAATGCTTCAGCTAAATCGTCATTTTTGTGATATTTATAAATCAGCATCGTGTCCACACAGTAGTCTGTGCCCAACTGAAAATAGAAGAAAGATATTTCAATCTTTCCTGTATGTGAGATCTAATCGCAGCAATTTGTCTAGTACAGGTATGCTGAGTATGTACAAATTTAATTATCTGGGAAGAATTAAACATACAGGAAAAAAAAGCATTCAAAATGGATCCAATTGATGCCTTAAAAGGCAATGAAGGATGTTGCTTATAAGACCACACCACATTCTGAAGATGCCCTTAAGATGTTCATCACATCTTAAGCAATTATTCTCTGTAAACCATTGACCTCTGACACTACTTACTTTATTCGGGATATGGGTATTTGTTGTTTGTGCTACAGAAGTGTATCACCATGCATTTCTTGGTATTGAAGTGCATACCAGTTAATGATTACCAATGCATTAATGATCTAAATAATTTTGAAGTATGTTGTGGTCCTTGTTACTTATTATAATAACACCCACTTTAGTTTCATCCATGAATATGCTGAGACATGTGTTCTTCTGATTTGGGAATTCTAACATGAACAAATAAAAAAGTAATGGACCCAAATGGAGTCTGGGAAACACCAGCAGATGTAGACATGAAAGGTGAAAAGCTATAACTGAAGAATGTAAAACTGGCAATGATAAGTCAATGACTATTTACACCAATTTCCGTTATGCCTATGGAGTTATGGTACAGTTTGAAAAGAAACAGGTTATTGAACACAGTAGGGACAGTTATTAAAAATGCTGTTTTCTGTTTATGAACTGTTAGAAGCTTTATTATTACCAAGAGTGATAGCTGTAGTGAAATGTGCCGTCCCTAAAACTGATAGTTCCTTTGTAACCAAGGGTAACGCTTTTGCTAATATGGCAGCAAGACAGGCTGTATTGTCTTATCCTGTTCGAGCTATATTTTTGAAACAATTGAATGAAAATATCAACTGTTCTTTACAGGAGTTACTGTCTTTTCAAGAGCAGACAGAAGACTGTGAAAAAAGAAGGTGGATAAGCAATGGGTGTAGTCACTGTCCGGACCATTTATGGTGTCATCTGGACAGTCTGCTAGTAGACCCACTAAATTTTCTAAATTAATTTGTTAAAATCTAGCACTTGCCTTATCATTTTGGCAAAATGCATTAATAATAACAGATTTCCAGTGACTGGTATACACCGCATCTCTCACTCACTATTTTATAAATATTTGTGCAATTTGTTTAGAGTATAATGTGTCTAAATCAGTACCTGCACCTGTTCAATCAATAAAAACTCACTGGGGATCTTTTTATTCCCTTCAGTGGGATTTTATTAAGCTTCCTCAAGTATGGCCATTCTGTTATATTCTGAAAATAATCAACATCTTTTCTGGATGGGTAGAAGGTTGTTTGTGTGTAACAAATGATGCACATGTGGTAGCCGAGAATTTATTATTTGAATTAATACCTAAGTTTGGTGTTCCCTGTAGCATTCAGTCAGACCAAAGATCTCATTTTACTAGTCAAGCAATACAGCAGCTTTACAGAGCACTAGGTGTTAAACTGTCCCTATAGTTGAGAGAGCTAATAAAACTATTAAACTTAGACTAGCTAAAGTGTGTGAAGAAACTGTTCTTAAACGGTGAGTAGCAATGCCTTTAGTTGTATTTTGTATTACAAAGTGTAGGTAGAAAATTGTTTCTTCATTAAATTCTTATGAACAGGCCAATAAGAATGCTTACCACCTCCCTCCCTCCCTATGAATTTAGAGTTGCAAGATATTGATGAGACCATGCTATCTAATTGTAAATTTCTTGTCTGCAGAAATATCATAGTGTCATTCTACATGCAACCGAATGACCAACAAAGTCAGACCACCACAACTTGGAAAGAGATGAACAGGTGTATGTTAAAATCCATTCCTGAAGGCACTCACTTAGTCCTAGATGGAAAGGACCATACTTGTTTTGCTCACAACTGCTACTGCCATTATTTGTGAGGGACTCCCCAACTGGATACATGTCTTACATGTCAAAAAGACCATACCTTGTGACGAGTATAGCCAAAACATCACTGACATCAA
Organism: Protopterus annectens; assembly: GCF_019279795.1. Taxonomy (NCBI): domain Eukaryota; kingdom Metazoa; phylum Chordata; order Ceratodontiformes; family Protopteridae; genus Protopterus; species Protopterus annectens. The sequence goes on along the minus strand of NC_056739.1, from coordinate 1,785,452,516 downwards.
ACCATGTACCAGCAAAAACTATTGATAGTAGAACCAGACAGCAAACAAGAGACACTGGTCATCCAGAAGTGACAGCCTGTGATATTTTGTCATCCACACCAAATCCATAATTACTTGTGAACTGTCTGCCACACAACCAAATTCCACATCTGCCATACAGCTTGCATCTGGAACTGAATGCACTAATCTACCTCTGTTGCTTGACCAGGAAGTTAAACATAGTGACTCTGCTACCTCATCCTGGTCTGATTCAACTTCAAGTGATTCTTCTTCTTCAAGTCCAACAACATTTTTCCTGCTTCTAATTCCAGCATCTCAGATTCATCCTGCCTTTTGGATATTGATTTGGACATTGCTTTGAGTAAAGCCCTTGGTCTATGATATTATGGCGATTGACTTAACTTGCATAATAAACAGCCCACCCAACATCCTTGTTTACAATTTCACCTCAATCTGCTCCAGCCCCAACATGATTGTCTTTCCTGGGGACCAGTCATCACTACAAATACTATGCTTTTCATCAACATTTTGTTTCACCTGCTTTTATCACCTGAAACAGTGACTGCATCATCATCTGTGACCATTGGTACTATAAGTAATGAATCATTTTTTAAATGACATCCACTCTTTGCTAAAAATGGAGACATGCATTTAGTTAGAACTGAACTGAGAGCACCTGAATGGCATCCTCAGTTCATTACTTTTACTGCTGCTTTGCATACTTTTGCACAGACCATAAGCTGCTGGGTTTGTACACATATTCCTACTGCATCTGATGGGTGTATTACATTAATTCCTGTTCCAGTGATTGATTCTGAGCTTTGTGCTGCATTTTGTTTTATTTTCCTTTTCAAAAATCAGAAGAGCGAACATGTTTCTACTCCCTTTGCTATAATGCCACTTCATCTAGCAATGACTGCTAAAGGAATTGTTTGTTATCATAAAAATGGAATGTCAGAATTAGTACTTGCAATTTTACTTGGAATATTTATGATGGGGCTGCAGGGAATGGCATAGCAGCATTATGCGAATATTATTGCATTTGTGGAAATCAAGCTTACCTACCGACTGATTTAGTCGCTGTTATATTGGTTCTGTTATTCCAGCTATTTGACATACAGCTGCTTTACTAGAAGGAAAGATTCACAATGCTCATTGTAAGAGAGACACCAAAGACATTCCTAACCCAACTGGTAAAATACATGCCTCCTGGATGTATCATAATGCTGTACAACAAACAGCTTTTAAAGGGCTTGCTCACATGAATCTTTTTGATGGGGTCATTTCTTGGGCAGGCATTATATCTGCTTATGGAGCAGTCAAATCAGTTTGGGAACTTAGGAAATGATTTAAGCACTTGGAGATATTAAGCCATTCTACTTCTGAGTCTATAAATTCAAAAAAAAAAACAAGAAATGACTAAATTGCCCATTGTGGTGCCACAGAACTGCATGGCATTGTATTTATTTATTTATTTATTTTTTGTATTTAACATTTGCTGACCAGGATAGTCTGACAGAACTAGTGTCCTTTTTCGGTAGAGGCCCAGGGAGAAAAGCTTCACAATCATATACAGCAGTTTTAACACGCTAACAAATGTATAGAGTACATCCTAGCTCAATATCTATGTATATATATATATATATATATATATATATATATATATATATATATATATATATATATATATATATATATATATATATATATATATATATATATATATATATATATATATATATATATATATATATATATATATATATATATATATATATATATATATATATATATATATATATGTATATATATATATATATGTATATATATATGTATATATATATATATATATATATATATATATATATATATGTATGTATATATATATATATGTATATATATATATATATATATATATGTATATATATATATATATATATATTTATATATGGGTCTAGGACACATGCTCGACTAGCATATGTCCGAATCACAAAACATCAAACACACATACATGAAAGCGCTTAACATCAAAAAGCACTTCCGTGTATGTGTAGTTAAAAAAAAAAATCTACGTTTCTGCAGGGGAGCTTGCACCCCCACACCCCCCCCTACTTTATTATTCTCACTCCAAGATCGCACTACAGTGAGGAAAAGGGAATTTTCCCTTACCCGCACTGTAGTCCGCTCTACAAAACAGGCACACATACACCGAAGCACTTGTCGATGTTAAGCGCTTTCATGTATGTGTGTTTGATGTTTTGTGATTCGGACATATGCTAGTCGAGCATGTGTCCAGATCCCATATATATATATATATCTATATATATCTATATATATATATATATATATATATATATATATATATATTGAATGTTGGCAGTATGACTGGTATAGAAAGAGAGCTAGCTGATATGATGGAGAGAAGGAAGGTTGATATATTGTGCGTGCAAGAGACTAGATGGAAGGGAAGTAAGGCCAGGTGTTTAGGAAACGGGTTCAAATTGTTCTATCATGGTGTGGATGGCAGGAGAAATGGGGTAGGGGTTATAGTAAAGGAACAATATGCCAGGAGTATTTTAGATGTAAAGAGAGTGTCTGACAGAGTGATGTTTATGAAGCTCGAAATTCATGGTGTAATGATGAATGTTGTTAGTGCATATGCTCCACATGCTGGGTGTGCGATGGATGAGAAAGAGAAATTTTGGAGTGAGTTGGATGAAGTTGTGGTGAGTGTACCCAAGGGTGAGAGACTAGTGATTGGAGCGGACTTTAATGGGCATGTTGGTGAAGTGAACAGAGGGGATGAGGAAGTGATGGGTAGGTATGGTGTTAAGGAGAGGAATGCAGAAGGTCAGATGATTGTGGATTTTGTGAAAAGGATGGACATGGCTGTGGTGAATACGTATTTTAAGAAGAGGGAGGAGCATAGGATGACGTACAAGAGTGGAGGAAGATGCACACAGGTGGATTATATCCTATGTAGGAGGGCCAGTTTGAAGGAGATTGGAGACTGCAAAGTGGTGGCAGGGGAAAGTGTAGTTAAGTAGCATAGAATGGTGGTCTGTAGGATGATGTTGGTGATCAAGAAGAGGAGGCGGAGAAGTGTAAAAGCAGTGCCAAGAATTAAATGGTGGAAGTTAAAAAAGGGTGATTGTGAAGTGGAGTTTAGGGAAGAGTTAAGACAGGCACTGGGAGGCAGTGGAGAGCTACCGAATAGCTGGGTAACTACAGCAGAACTAGTAAGGGAGACTGCCAGAAAGGTGCTTGGTGTGACATCTGGTCACAGGATGGAGGACATGGAGACCTGGTGGTGGAATGAGGAAGTACAGGAGAGTATACAGAGGAAGAGGCTGGCGAAGAAGAAGTTGGATTGTCAAAGAGATGAAGAAAGTAGACATGAATATAAGGAGATGAGGCGCATGGCAAAGAGAGAGGTGGCAAAAGCTAAGGATAAGGCGTATGGAGAGTTGTATGAGAGATTTTACACTAAAGAGGGAGAAAAGGACCTGTACCGATTGGCTAGACAGAGGGACAGAGCTGGGAAAGATGTGCTGCAAGTAAGGGTGATAAATGATAGTGAGGGAAAGGTACTCACAAGAGAGGAGAGTGTGTTGAGTTGATGGAAAGAGTATTTTGAGAGGCTGATGTATGAAGAGAATGAGAGAGAGAAGGTTGGATGATGTGGGGATAGTGAATCAGGAAGTGAAACAGATTAGCAAGGAGGAAGTAAGGACAGCTATGAAGTGGATGAAGAATGGAAAGGCTGTTGGCCCAGATGACATACCAGTGGAAGCATGGAGGTGCTTAGGAGAAATGGCAGTGGGATTTTTAACTAGAATGCTTAATGAAATTTTGGAAAGTCAGAGGATGTCTGAGGAGTGGAGAAAAAGTGTTTTGGAACCTATCTTTAAGAATAAGGGTGATGTGCAGAGCTGCAGTAACTACAGAGGGATAAAACTGATCAGTCACAGCTTGAAGTTATGGGAAAGAGTAGTAGAAGCTAGGTTAAGAAGGGAGGTGATGATTAGTGATCAGCAGTATGGTTTCATGCCAGGAAAGAGCACTACAGATGCAATGTTTGCTCTGAGAGTGTTATTGGAGAAATACAGAGAAGGTCAGAAGGAGTTGCATTGTGTCTTTGTAGACTTGGAGAAAACATATGATAGGGTGCCTAGAGAAGAGTTGTGGTATTGTATGAGGAAGTCAGGAGTGGCAGAGAAGTATGTAAGAGTGGTACAGGATATATACGAGGCTAGTGTGACAGTCATGAGGACTGCAGTGGGAGTGACAGATCCGTTTAAGGTGGAGGTGGGATTACATCAAGGATCAGCCCTGAGTCCTTTCTTATTTGCAGTGGTGATGGACAGGTTGACAGATGAGATCAGACAGGAGGCCCCATGGACTATGATGTTTGCAGATGACATTGTGATCTGTAGTGAGAGTAGGAATCAGGTTGAGGACACTCTGGAGAGGTGGAGATATGCTCTAGAGAGAAGAAGAATGAAGGTCAGCAGGAGTAAGACAGAATATATGTGTGTGAATGTGAGGGAGGATAGAGGAATGATGAGGATGCAGGGAGTAGAGGTGGAGAAGGTGGATGAGTTTAAGTACTTGGGATCAACAGTTCAGAGTAATGGTGAATGTGGAAGAGAGGTGAAGAAGCGAGTACAGGCAGGATGGAGTGGGTGGAGAAGAGTGTCAGGAGTGATTTGTGACAGACGGGTACCAGTAAGAGTGAAAGGGAAGGTCTACAAGACAGTAGTAAGACCAGCTATGTTATATGGGTTGGAGACAGTGGCATTGACAAAAAGGCAGGAGTCAGAGCTGGATGTGGCAGAGTTAAAGATGTTAAGATTTGCACTCGGTGTGACTAGGATGGATAGGATTAGGAATCAGTATATTAGAGAGTCAGCTCATGTTGGACAGTTTGGAGACAAAGCAAGAGAGATGAGATTGCGTTGGTTTGGACGTGTGCTGAGGAGGGATGATGGGTATATTGGGAAAAAGATGCTAAGGATGGAGCTGCCAGGTAAGAGGAAAAGAGGAAGGCCTAAGATAAGGTTTATGGACGTGGTGAGAGAGGACATGCAGGCAGTTGGTGTGACAGAGCAATATGCAGAGGATAGGAAGAAATGGAAAGAGATGATCTGCTGTGGCGACCCCTAACGGGAAAAGCCGAAAAATGATGATGATGTAAATGATATAAGTATATATCTATATATATATATATATATATATATATATATATATATATGTATATAAAAAGGATTACATCATACGATTACACATTATATCATAAGGGTTAGACAGATGATCAGTTTGTACAATTAAATACACAGATTTTATCAAATGCAGTTTATCAGAAATAATTACAGACTACATTCACATGTGTAATAGGAAAACAGATAGCTCATTTAGAAGAAACTTTGTATGTAGAAGCTGTGTCCTGAGTGTAATAATATCACTTTGTCATCTGGTTCAGTAGTAGCATTTTATATGCCATAAAGATAGTCACTAAAGTAGCAGATTTATGTGTTCTGGCTTTGACTTTAACCTTGCTTCTAAATCATTCAGTCATCCAAATGGGAGTTCTGCTGTTGTATTCCCAATAATACTGGTGGCATCTGAAGTCACCTAGAAATAGTTCAAAAAGCTACTGAATATTCACATGCCAAAGAAGCGGATAGTTCCCAATGGGCATGATTAACTAACCTTTTCACTGGATGACGAAGTGGTATTTTAAAGTTTTTCATGCTTATAGCCATATAATAGTTCTGTCAAGCCTACTTCTCTTTATGCTTAAAGTGTGCATTTTAAAATTATTAAGAGTCCAGAAAAGATGTAAATTTGAAATTGATTGAAACTCTGGCATTGACCAATATTAACAAAGATGATAGTATATAAAAAGATGAAAATAAAGTGTTGCAAGATTTTACTAAAATATATGATAATCTATATAAAGGATTCGGGAATGTGAAAAGATACATAGCATTGAATGCATTACTGATGGTTACTTACAGAATTCTGATTGCATTTTTGTTCCATTAAGACGTAGGGCATGTTTTCATTGCAAATAAGACTATATATTAGAAATGACTGTGAAAATATTGTGCATGTCACAGACAGAAAAAAAAAACACGTAAAAAATGTCTGATAGCAAGTGAAAAAGTGTCTGCTCTGCTCATCTGAAAACTTTTAGATGTTATCCAGTCATAATTATGCAATGATGGATGATTGCTATTCAAAAACATGCAAACTGACTGAACAGCCCAACCAGCATGCTGGTTGTAAATTGAGCATATACCAATAGAAAAAAGTCCGGCCACTGATGTATCATTGAGCAGCTAGACTTTTCTATTGGCATGTGCTCCTGACGGCTGAGCAAAATACAAAAAAAATCAGGTACATTCTGCGAAAGTATAGAAACCAAAACTGTCTGAATCTTCACAGAACGTCCTGATTTTTGCATCATAGTTTTGGTCTTCTCTTGCTAAAAAAGGTTTTTGGTAAGCCACTAGGAATTGAAGATATTAAAGGAGAACCGCACCCACAGACACAACAAAATATTTATTTCATCATGGCTTGGTGTTTCCAACATTTTAACACCACTCTGGGACTATTTACAGGTTTTTAAATATTTTTATATGCAATGCCTGAGTCAGACCACATGGTATCTGTCATCCTGAAATAATTCTGATTGTTTAGTCTGCCTCTAGGCATCCAGCAATGCAATGCTTTTCTGTAAAAAGTACATCACGCTGGCTTCTTTCTTCCTAAAGCTCCTGTCACTGCATTGATTTTACATGCATAAACCTTTCAGTCAGTTAGTTTTAAGTAACATTTCATGCCATTCAGTGACTACTTAAAACACAAACAATGCAAATGTCACAGAACAGGCTTTCAAAGTGTTTTTTACTACTGCTTCTTTTTAGAATGGCTAAACTGCAGTCTTTTGTGAAGCCTAAAATGAACAACTTTGACTCATCTCCCATCCTCATTCAAACCTAACTCCCCTAGCTGTCAAAGTGCTAAGGGTAATTTGAGCTGTTACCTGCTATGATTAACAGCTCACAGCAGAAAAATTGACTCTGTACTGTTTCCTTGTTCTAGCCTTTACTGTCTATATAGGTAGGGGAAGGACCAAGGAACTGTGACATCACAGTACGGGTGGGGTTTTAGAATGGTTGTGGTGATGTCAGTTTGGGGAGGGAA